>NW_024582605.1:793420-886932 GCF_018398535.1 Haplochromis burtoni
ATCTATCTATCTATCTATCTATCTATCTATCTATCTATCTATCTATCTATCTATCTATCTATCTATCTATCTATCTATCTATCTATCTAAAAAAACCAAACACAAACGGGAAATTTTCCTTATTTTCCTCTCAGTTATTAGCTGTGACACTAGTTAGCTAAAATAAACTAGTGTAATCATCTTTCTTATGACTGTACTGTTGCCCACTGCTATTGTTTCTACAAACCCTCAATATAAGCACAGCCCTTCTGCACAGGCAACATATAGTGATTAAGCAAATCCAGTTACAGCTAATGATGGCTTTCTACAAAAAGTAATAAAGCTACAAAGTATTTCTGAGTCTGAGCATGGAAATTTCAGTTGTTTTGCAAGTATTTGGTCATAAATCAAAGAAATTGACAAAGTGCAATTCTGACCTGGTAATGAATCTTGATGAAAAGTTACAGGCTCATCAGTGTCGTTAAAAAGTTACGCTGAGCAGGAGAAGAATGTCTGAATAAATTGGCAAGTCACTCAGCTGTGAAGACATCACACTCTCAGCTAAAATGCCAACCTGTTGGTGGCACTAGATGAAAAGTCAGAGGCTCAGCAATGTAGACTATCACTTGAAACCTCGTGTTAAGCATTATTTCATAAAGATTATTCAACAGAGCTGGAGATGTTTTGGGGGAAATTTTGAAATGCTTATCTGTTATTCATAATTTCATGCCATTAATCATTGTCAATGCTCCGCCCTCATTTGGGTAATGCAAAATTCACAGAGAGAAAATCAGTAAATATTATTGAATGCCTTGTTTTCTTATATGCACATAAAATAAAAGCATATACTTGGGCATTCTTTTAAACGTCAGTGTTGGAATATGCCGTAATAAATCTAATCTATGCATTCCACTGGTATTCCCATGCTGCTACCACCTGTTCATCCACACTCTTAAACATGTTCCTAGCAGTTAGCGGCAGCTCATAGTAACAGAGGGAAGTCACCTCCTGTGGGTATTGATTTTTCTCTCTGTGAATGTTAAATGTTTATTAAAAGGCTTGAGCAGCGACAGAAAAGGCAGAATGGCCTGAGGTGATATCCTCTTCCCTCGCTGAGAACGCCTCCCCCTCCACTCTCTCCTCTTGAGCGAACACAGATTGACTTCAGGACAGCCCAGATCCGCCTTTTCCTATCTGTCTCCGGGGCACAGCCCACTTTCCTAACTGCCCCGATGTCCCTCTTCTCTCGTCCACGCGCAGCCTTGATTGCCTTCTCACAGCCCAGTGCCTCTGAATGCCAGAACCGCGGGTAAGGAATCCAGCTAACAACACAGGCAGCAGGGAAGAATAGGGCCGACTGAGAGAGCTCCCGCTATAGTCATTGTCTGCCATCTGTGACTCGTTTTCTTTCAGCTGATAGAAGATGACTTCTTTTACTCTGGCTGAATTCTCTTTCAGTCTTGCAGGTGAATAATCAAAGAGGTAGGAGTGACAGCGAGAATGAAATCACTTGAAATAGACTTAAAAAGTTTGCACTGTACACATTTAACACGTTTAATTTTTCTCTGTTACCCAAGCAGACAGGTTAGGGTCACAGGTTTGCTATCTATGTAATTGTGTTACCTATATTGTACCGAAAGGTTGCCTTTACAAATCAGTAAAACTTAAACCCCCGTCAACTATAAAACTGCGGCGGTCATTCATTTTAAAAAAGAAACAAAAAAACATCCAAGTAGTACACATGTGACCTCAATTTCAAATTAAAGGGGTTAAACAAGATCAAAGCTGATTCTGATGTTAATATTTTAGTGACAGAGGAAAAGAAAAGTTGCACTTTGCTAGGAGCCAAAAGCCTTCCTGTCAGTTTTATTCACTGTAACATTACCTCCTGATGAGAGTCGCAGCCACTGAAGGGATGATGGAATTAAGCAAACTGAATTTATGCACACTACCGCAAGAAATCCATAAGGCTGCATTTGTGCATAAGGAAGGCTGTAAGTGGATGAGTCAAGCAAACAGGAAGTCATGTAAACATGCAGATAATGTAAGTGTGTTTGGAAAATCCGTTTTTTTCGTATTATAAATGACTCTGATGTTTTATACAGCTTCATGGGGATGAACATGACAAGCAGTGAAAAGACAAAACAAATCTCCCTGTCTGTCAGCTGCATGTGTGAGTGTAAGTATTTCCATTATTCCAGTATTATGTTCCATTATGCGATTAATTTGCACCATCTGACATATTCCCATCCAGATGCTAATTGCCTCCAGGCAACAGATGAGGTGGCACACTGTGATTATAATCACAGATAAGTTGGAGATTTTCATATTTTGTAGACAGAGTCCCGCCAGCTTGACCTTTGAGTTGTTTTCATGGGACTTTTCTGCGTGTGATCAATACAGCAGCAGCCCTCCTGAGGATCAGGCCCAGCGCTCAGAATTTTTCATTTCTTTCACAGCCTCAGTTCTGCTGTTATTGTGCATCATTGCAGCGATGATAATCTTCCAGCCGAGTGTGTGTGTCTGAAAATGCTATGCTTTTTAATATTTTCTTTTTTTGGTATAGTGTTGCATCTAAACAGTTTCACGGCTATGTGACTGCTCGGACCGGCTGGGTACCAACTAAGATCAGCTAATTATTATAGAAGCCTTGATAAAAATGAAATAAAATGAAATGATTCCAAATGTCTGATTTCCACCGTCCGTCCTGGACAGGTTTAGGGTGGTGTATATTCACACATTTTCATGTGGAAGCATCTATTTTTGAGGTTCAAACATATCATAATGACCAGCAAAATCATCATGTTAGTCCTCCCCCTACTGCTGTGCTCTAAGAATTCATTTTTTCAGACCTAGCAAACAGCAACAATTGGGTACAGTATGTGTAAAGTATGTAGCTTCAACACAAAGTCTGACAATGAAATAGCCATTTTAACCCAAACCACAAGGTTTCCTAAACTGAAGCATTTTATTTTTGTGCCGCGTTGTGTTCTTAGCATTGGTGCCATAAACACACATGAAAATAAACAGTAAAATAAACAGTAAAATAAACAGTAATGTTTTGAATGATTCCATTTGACGAGCGAATAATTGAAAGAATCGAACATACTTTAGTTTGAATAACAAATTCTTTGGTGATAATAACAAAGTGGACTATATACGCTGGTGGTGGCTGAGATGAACCAGGTGGATGTCATGATGAGGGGGAGTTGGCGAGGTGGAGGTCACACAAATGAGAGTCTGAAAGGCAGAATGACAGAAGAGCAGTGAGATTTAAACCACACACATAAAACGGCTGATTGGCTTGCGGAAGGCAGGCAAGGAAATTATAGCATTTTCCTGATGAGGAAATAGTTCAATGTGTTGATCTGAGGAGCAGTTATTTCTCTTTTATTTTGAGAGAAGGAAATGTTGCTTCACAGCCCGAGGCTTTAGCTGGTGCTACAAGGTGGGATCTGGGGTTTGGGGGGAAACTTCTTCGCCATGGTGCACATGACGTGCTGCTGAGCGGGTTATAGTGGAAATAACAAGTGCTTCAAAATACCAAATAGTGATCTAACCAATCAATTCTCATAGAATATACAGGTAATAGATGTCTATACGATCCCATTTAGCTAACTGTGAGCCTGGTAGACACTGTGCAGTGTTGTTCCTAATATGAACTATAACCAAAACCATAAAGGAGTCATAGAACTGAAGTTGGATGCTGTAACAGCTTTACAACCAAAGATGGTGTAGCGTGTCAGTGTACACTGATTGCTGCAACATTTATTAACTAATCAAAGGGAATGCAGCATGAACTGGCAGAGTGGTCAGTATGACATCAACACTAAATGATAAATAAATAAAACGCATTCAAACAGACTAGATGGAGATAAAATGTGCAAAGGTATGTGTCTGTTGTCATGACAACACCAAGGAGGATGTAGCATGGAAAAAGTTATGGGGGAATAGCATCTGTGTGTCCTAAGCCAGGATCAGAACTCAGCTGAACTTTGGTACGTAAATTTTATTAGATCCATGAGGGGTTACGATGAATGTATAAAACTGCTGAAATCCCACAGTGTGTGGGCGCCTTCAGGAGGGCAAGATTCCTCTGAAACCCTTTGGCTTTCTCTTTCAGACATTTATAAGACATGTAGCTTCTCAGTTGTTTAGGCCTTCGATACCTGTATGATCTCAGTGCTGATTAAAGCCTTAAAGCCTTGTTGACCTTACAAGATCTGCAAGTAAGCCTACTCATGACAACCCACTCTCATTTTGGCACGGGATATTGCACGATTACTGCGGTAGCCTGGAACTATTCTCTAATTCCAGTTCTTCTATCCACCAACCAGTTTAGTTCATTAAGAATCCACCACAGCTTTTCTACCTCCCTAAATATATTAATATGAAAATCAAAATAGTGAAAATGTGACTTTAATTGTAATTATTACACACTGCCAAAATGAAATAACGCCTCTGAAAGTCTAACATTTCTTACTTAAGGTGAACCACTCCTACCATCGACTGCCCCAGTTTCTGTGTTGATTGAAAATGATGGAAGAATAAAGAATCATCCACTGATCCTTTATTCTATGGGTCAGCAAAACAAAGAGTTTTTTATATTTACTGAATGACTTTGGCTTTGGTCTATCCATCCACCCATCCATTTTCTTCTACTTATCTAATTCAGGATTGCAGGGGGACTGGCACCTATACAGGCACCATAAATGCAGGTTACACCGTGGATAGGTCGCCAAGAGAATTGCCTAACCTAATCCCACTAACTGCATGTCTTTGGACTGTGGTAAGAAGCCAAAGTACCCCGGAAGGAACCCAGACACAGGGAGAACATGGAAATTCCACACGGAAAAGCTCTGGCCAGATGGTGGAGTCAAAGTCAGGGCCTTCTGACTGTGACACAACATCGCTAACCTGGTCTTTGGTATTTCTTCTATTTACTGAGTGAGTCCAAACCAGTATCTCACCTTGAGCCACAACTCCAAAACCTGCATTTTATACAGTTTTGAAGGTTAAAAAAATGTTCTCTGAAGTAATCAAGAAACAAGTGAGAAGTGTTTGTAGTTTACTCTCACTTGCATGAATATAATGAAATGCAGTGAACTGCTGTTCCCAATAAACATCAGTTTAAATCAGTTGAGAAAAAGAGGGAAAAAAGCAGCACTTTTGGAGTCCAAAAGCACAGGATTAACATAAAGTCATGATGGCAGAGAGAACAGTACCGTCCCAGTATGAGAAATACTGGAAGCTCTGGCATCAGTGTTGCTGGAAAGTTTGAGCTTTCAAAGTCATTTCAGGAGGTTTCATCAGCGGCAGCCGGCGAGAACATTAATTGCCAATCAGTTGATCCTAGCAGTTTGCAGGGGTTAAGACCACCTCATCTACTTAATGTCATCCACTGCCTCTCCCTATTCACACTGATCGAATGTTGTTTAATTAGCAGCCAACTGTAGAGACTCAATGAACTATTAAATAACTTAATGATTTGGCACTTTCCCCCCAATAGCTTGGATCCAGTGAAGCGGCTCCCTGCTCATAATGTACAAATGATTACTGACAGAGGTGTATCAGCTTTGTGCTCCTGTACTATACCAAACGCATTGTAATTTAGTTGCTGTGAACCACAGAGACTATGTGAGCACCCCAGAGATCAAAAACACTGCAGAGAAAATTGTTATCCTAGATTTGCTCTTTAAGGGGCTTTGAAAACACAAATAAGTAATTTAGTTCTTTGGTGGTAACGCCATCCCTTGAGCCTGTAACACTGAACCTTTTAAATTCACCTGCACTAACATCTCCCTGAGAGGTACTGCATCACCTAAGTGAATGGGAGCATTTCAAGCTTTATGGATTGGTTATGAGATGACTGCCATTGAGCCCACTGTGTCAACACGTACAGAGCAGGATTTGCAGGGCTGTTTCCGAGCTACCGCTTTTTCTTGCAGCTTAAGTGTTAAACTGAAAGTTGTGGATTATTAAAGGCAGCTAAAAGGCAGCTGTAGTAAGTCTGCACCACTGGAGAGATGTCAACCCAATCTACACACTGGCCGAAGGCAGCTTTCATCTTACTAAAGATTCTTTTTAGCGCTTATCAGCCTGGAACCTAGACAGCTCGCACTGTACGGTATACAGCTCACCCACGATCCTTCCTGCATCACCACTCAATGCAAATGCACGAACATCTCTACATAAATAATTTAAACACCTCTCTGATCTGAGCAAGAGCCAAAAGAGAATGTACAATGTACACAACTGGTCAGTTTGCAATATTATAAAGCTGCTTTTTTCCCCCTTCTTTTGAGTTTGAGTTTTTGCTGAATACCACCCTTTTTAATCTGAAGCATGACCTCATTTAAACTATACTGTCAAAGCTTTCTTAATACTTGCTCTCTGAATTTGAATCTCACAGGCAGTAAAAGCAATGTGTTGGCTTTAAAAAAAATAAGTGCCTTCTGAAAGCACAGTGCTTAGAGTGCTTTATATATGATTGGGCTCCTTGCTCCTGTAACGTCAAGTCTGATGCCAACTCTCTTTTCTTCTCTTTTATAATCAGTTCTCTCCAGAAACTGCAAAGATATTTTCTAGATCTCTGCAGTGGAAGTCCTGTCATGTCGGGATGCTTGGTGTCCACTGAATAAATCTTCCAGCCAAATTGGTTGTCTTCACTTGCCTTTGTACAAAGGTAAAAGCTGCTGATTTTGGCTTGTCCAGACATGCCTGGCCTGCCTGTCCTGAAGTCCACACACAGAGATGGTGGGTCATCAATCGTCAGCCCTTTCTTTCATTCCGTGCCACAGAATGACCATCCATCCATCCATCCATCCATCCATCCATCCATCCATCCATCCATCCATCCATCCATCCTCTTTGCAGCACAGAAAAGTTCTGTTCACCCTTGGTATGCTTCAGCATGACCGCTCATCCATCTTTAGCCACGTTTAACAAACCGTCAGCATTAAAGTAACATACACTTCGCAAAGAAAAGCAAAGAAATCTGCAGTTTTGGAAATGTTACGAATTCAGTCCCATGTATTTCAAAAGACAGTTACACTTAGCTACTGCAAGTTCTTCAAAGAAAATTTAAGAGTGGAAAGAACTATTCAGAGCACAGTGTGGGAAATAAAAGAAAATATTCTATTGGAAATTTAGGGCTCTAATGCATGATGTGCAGCGTACTGCATATCCAAAGCATGTAATTCAGCAGTGAGGGACTGAAGATATGCTGAATGAGATTTCAGATGTACAGTCTTAAGTGGGAGGTAATTGCTGAGTGAAAAGTCCAGAACTGCCAGTGCACTTTGCATCTACAGGTGTATGTAAATATTTGTGTTTGTCTATATCATTAGCATTTATGTATGCTTGTGTTTAAAATGCACAGCGGTGCACCCTCCTGGAACTACCGCATGCACTCCCCCCTCTCCATGCTCACCTCTGTAATAACAGACTTTGCATCTGCAGGCAATGAAGAGGTTTGCACATTTAGTTATTAATGCTGCTGCAGAAACTACAAAAGCAAAGTTCACTTTTATCAAGGCTCTGATATTACTCCTCCATGCTACACATCTACAGTACAGTCTCTTATTGTTATCTGATTACTAAAATAAACTGAATAGCTTCTATTGAGTAAAAGTCAATATTTAAGTTATATTAAAAAAAATCTTCAAATTCATCACTGGAAGGATAGAAAAATACATATCAATATCACAATGCTGGGATTTGTAGTTAAGTGAAATGTCCAGTAACCACTGGACTGTATCTACTGGACTGTCGTGCCTGTCTTTAACTGTAATCACTTTTCATCCAGCATCATCAGTTTTCCCCTTTAGCTTCAGCATTTCTTTGTCTTTACAGCTAATTAGCAAATGTTAACATGGTGATGAACTAAAACCGCTAAATGTCACCATGTCAGGATTGTCATAGTGAGCATATTGCATGCTAATGTGAGAACTGAGCTCTATAGCAATGGTTACACAACTGCATTAGCATGGCAATAGTCACGCTGTTCTGTCTGGATCTTGTAATAGAATTTTACTCAGAGACCAATGTTTTCATATTTTCACATCCTGTATTGAAATGTATAAAACTATCCAGTTCTGGGTGGTATGATTAAGCCATCATTTTATGGTTATGGAATGTGGCCGGAAATTTATGGAATATTGCTTTCAGGAACTTTTGGCCTTCTATTTGACAGGAACAGTGAAATATAGGAGTGGAGTGAAGGGGAGTGACATTTGACTTATAAATGTATAAAATGTAAAGTTTGTGATTGGCACGGTTAAAAGTTTGGTTCATGGTCACCAACACCATCAACAGCCTCTTCTGTTTCTCAGTAGTGAAGTATTTGAACTAGGTCAGTCATAGTGTGCAGAGAGGGCACAGAATGACCATACAGCTTGATGAAAACACTTGAAATCAGCCCAAAGGGCAGCAGGTTTGTTGAAGAGAAAAGAACCATCAGGTGCCTTTATTGAGGATTTATCCTATGGTTTTGTTTACTAGCTTGCAGAGAACAAGGCTTAGAGCCAAAAACACGCAGTTTTGAAAAGTGAACAAATTGCTTCAAGGAAGAAAAGCAACTTCATCTCTGTCCTAAATTACTGAAATGTGTCTCCTTTTGTACACTCTCAGTTTTTGTGTCATCTTCACTTCAAAGCTGCCATTGTGCTAGACAGGGATAGACAAGACCTTTTGCCTCCGAATGACACAAGCGCAGGTACAAGTAATTAAAAAAAAAAAAACCTGGTTCTTCAGCACATAAAAATTTAGGATTACCAAAGCAGCATTTTCTCCCAGACATTGTTCCCTAAAGATGTCCTGGTAGTGCCCGCGCACCCTCCCTCATCATCCTCTTCCCCTGACTCCCGGCCTTTTGCTATTGTAATGCAGAGAGAGAGTAAAAGCGATTGAAAGCCTTGTTTTCAGCAGCTGCTGTGTGTGTCTCTGTTGAGCTTTTCCTAATTACCTCCCAAAGGAGCCTTACTGCTGTCAGACAGAGAGAGAGGAGGGTGAGAGGAAGCCAGTTAGATATGGGGTGACGATATAGGGGATAGGACGGGAAGAAAGACAGAATGTCGACAGCAACAGGAAGACAGCAATACACAGTAAAATGAAACAAGTAGAAGGAAAAAGAAAAAGCTTGCATGCAGTCCTCCATTTAGCCTCACACTTGCATGCTGACTGTCACTTCGGCTCTGGAGAACAGGTAGGAAGCCTGCATCTCCAGAACAGGGTACACTGGTACACTCTGTCTGATAAAACTGTAACCCTCCATGTGGATACATATACTGATCAGAACATACCACCTTCCTTCCTAATATTCTGTTGGTCCTAATGCTGCCAAATCTGCCCTGACCCATGATTGAAGTGAGATCTGGGGAATTTGGCAGGTAGGTCAACACCTCAAACTCATTGCTGTGCTCCTCTTTAAACCATTTTTATGATAGGGAACAGTATCCTGCTGAATGAGGCCACAGTCATCAGGGAATGCTGTTTCCATGGACTGCAACAGTCCTTAGGTAGGTGGTGCATGTGAAAGTGACATCCTCTTGGATGACAGGATCTTCCCAGGAGAACAGTGCCCTAAGCATCACACTGCCTCTGTCAGCTTGGCTTCTTCCCATAGTGCATCCTGGTGCCAGGTGTTCACCAGGTAAGCGACTCACACACATGGGCATCCATGTAATGTAAAAGAAAACAAGATTCAAACCAGGGAACCTTCTGCCATTGTCTCCAGTTCTGATGCTCATGATTATTAGCATTTTTGGTGGTGGACAGAGGTCAGCATGGACACCCTGTTTGATGTGTAGTTATGCAGGAGTTGTCCCTTAAGACTATTGATCAAGTATCTCACCACATGGGCCAAGGTGTGAAGGTGAAGACGGTTTTAGAACTGAAGAAGCTTCTCAGATAAGAGCTGAAATGTCTTGAAGAAACTTAAAGAACTCCAGCTCCTTTCTTTCCAAGCTCCTTGAACTACCATGACCTGGATGATGGAGAACCTACACAGACATGTGATGCACTGTGTATCCTGACACCTATAGATCATATTTACCTTTAACTTTTTTTTGGCAATTTGAGCTCTAGTTGCTCATCTGTTGGATCGGACCACACGGGCTAGTCTTTGCTCCATCATGTACATCACTGAATCGTGCCCGCTCATGACTCTCTCACTGTTTCACCACTGTACCTTCCATGGACTGCAGACTGCAGACTGTGAACTCCCTACAAGAGCTGCAGTTTTGTAGATGCCATCAGAGTTTGCCCCTTGTCAAATTCCCTCAAATCTTTACACTTGCCCATTTTCCTTATTTCTAACATATCAACTTTGAGGACAAAATCCCTAATGTATCCACCCACTAACAGGTGCCATGATGAAAAGAGTGTTATTCACTTCACCTGTCAGTGCTCGTAATGTTATGTAACTGATATATATAGCTTTATGGTCTGGTCTGACTTATCCACAGGCTAAAAAATATTTGCCTTCAAAAATAGCAAGTACAGTTAAATGACAAATTGAATTTCTAAATACTGAGGTTAGTGGTTATCTCATAAATGTATACCTCCTTACTAGTCACCCAGAACACCCTTACACGGCTCAACTCCTTGGTATTCCTCAAGCTATCTGTGTGTAGCATTGAAATAATGTTAAAATGCCAAAAACTGCATGAATATGAACCTCTAGCTCGGAGGATAAACAGGAAACAAAACTGTGTGCGATGATCAGTCAAGATACTTACAGCTAGCAGTGCCGAATCAGGTCAGACTGATGTAAACACTTTACGTTTTGTTTGAATCTGCAATGTATGCCATCAAAAATAATTAGAAGGTATAATACAGACATAGGTTAATATCTAATCTTTTTAAAAAGTAAATTCTAAAGAGCAAACACATGGCAAATCCTAATAATGACAGTAACAGGATGTTTTTCAAACCACATTTAATCTTTCAGTTGAAATTTAGTGTCACATATGTGGTTAAGACCTTTGAAGCTGACATAAACCAACGGTTGGATATAAAACAAACATAAAAGAACATAATTGCAAGTTCAATAGGTTGTTTAATTTGACCTAGCAATCATAATGGTCAGTCTGTGCCAGTGGTACAACAGTGAAAACAGTTTGTGTGCCGCAAGTGTTAATGAGCTGAAACATGTTTCCTCTGATGAGAATTCTCCGGGCGATTTTGTCCCATTTATTCTTTCATTTATTCACCCAAAGCCAAGTTACTGGAGAAAGCAGTTCAACTATATAGTTCACTTTCCTTAACAGAATTGAGGCTACTGATGAAAAGCTTTAGTTTTAATTTTTATAGTGATACAGATTTATTTTGTATTCTTCTTTTAATGTCATTGGAGCGACTCCAATGTTAATATTAATATTAACACATCCCAGACCCATTGTTACTGCCAGGAAAACTATGGGAGAGTCAGTGTTAAAACTTTAACAGGAACTTTCCTCAAAAACGTTTCTTCAACATTTCAAAATTTCACAAGCAGTTCTTCCTCCCTGAGATTCTCACACACCGCTACACACAGTGGGCTCATAGAGGCGTTCAGTTCATGCTCTCTTTCTCTCTCTTTCTTTTTTTTCTAAATCAGGGGATAGTCTAATTGACAGTAGTCTGTAAATATTGCTCCAGAGGGCCGTATTAAAACTTATTTCCCTTGTGGTAATGTGATGGCTGTGAAAGTAAAGAGCTATTACTGAATTATATTTGAGAAACGAAAACGATTTTTGGTGACCAGAACCAAGAGACTTTCCTGTTAAATTGCCTTTATTTACCTAATTGCCCTCAGTGTTACCTAGCTTAATGTTAGTGTTCTGAAATGGTTCAGGTTCATAAGTATTTAGACACTTTCACAGTTTTTCAAATTTTGCACTGTCACAGCAGAGGGATTAAAGAAAATCTTATATTAATGGAATTGGAATGACAGCCACTTTTATACATGGGTGCTCATTTTCAGAGGCTAAGAAATAATGGCAGAATTTAAAAGTATTCTCATGCTCATGTGAGATCGAGGCTATACAGACCAGACAGAAAAATTTCTTTGGAAAGATGAAACCAAAACTCAGAATCATTGGAAGTACAGATGATAAAAAAGTTAGCTCATGATTCTTACTAAGGTACAACACCTTCTTACTACCTAAATACCAATTACCTGCCTCTCCACAACATGTATGCTCCTCTCAATCATCATAGCAACCAAGATGAGTATTAGGCACATGAATGATGCTCAGAATGGCATTAGAAACAACACCACTGGGCCAAAGCACCAGCTACTGGATAACAGAGCTGTAGACCAAGACTATAAGACCAGGAAGGCCAACCTGAACACTGCTTGGATTGACTGCTAGAAAGCCTATGACTCCACACATGGATACTGGAGCACTTGAAACTATACAAGGCAAAAAGTGCACTGATAACCTTCATCAAGGGGACTGTGGAAGACAGCACTCAAGTGCAGACTATATCACAGTATATTCTGCACCATCATCTGCAGAAGATACAAATGTGATGCATAGTCTTCAGCTCCCTCAGCAAGCAAAAAGAGCAGATATGGAAACCGATTCCGCTGTGAGGTGACCATCAGCCATCTGCTGTACACAGATAACATCAAACTACCCCAGGAAGGAGAAAGAGGTTAACTCACCTGACCAGGAAGTACAGCAAGGACACCTGGGTGTCACTGAGACTGGATAGGTATGGTTGAGTGGTGGCAAAAAGAGGGAAGGTGGATTCATGAGAAGACAGAGCAGTAGACAAACAGGGCAGTCACAAGTATTTTGGTATTTCCCCATGTACAAATATCTCAGCAATAAAAGACAGGTGCCAGCTCACAGGTCAGAATATAATGCAAGCCACCAATACAAATGCACTAGTATGTTATTAGATATCCAGCTGGAATAATAAGCTGAATGCAAGAGGAGATGCAACTAATGTCAAGATGTAAAATAAATACTCCTCACAGCGCAAGGAGGTTTCCACCCAAGGTCAAGCACTCTTAGGCCCCAGGCTTGAGAAGAACACAGGGCTGAATGAACAACTGGAGCAGATGTGGAGTGTAAAGTTCAACATGGTCTGCACCTTATATACTCAGTACATATTGAAAACATAGCTTACAGCCAGAGCCTGCAGCTTGCTGCCTTGTGTATGATAATAATGACCTTGCACGCAGTAGTAATAGGTCTTGTAAGCTTCCCCAAGGATAAGTGTTGTCAGTAAGTGCAGGTACTTTGTTGTCATATAAACATGCACATATACAGGAATGAGAGAGGATGCACATTGGGGCTTCAAAAGAAAAGAAGGTAAGAAGAAAAACTGAGAAAAAAGACAAAACTTTTATGACCTTATTATTGCTTATATTTTTATCTTCTTTGTACCACTGAGCAGTCGCACTGTGGCAATATGTTAAGTTGTCATAGGAGGAAAAGCAAAAGTGTAATTAATATTAACATAGTATTTTTAAATTTAGTGGAGAAATATGTATGAATTATCATTTACATATTCTATATTTACATCACAATTGCAGGAAACTTGCACATTCATCCCTCCTTGGCCTCTTCTCCGAGTCTTTCAGTTTCTTGAAGAATATCTAAAACACTCCCAGGAAGTGAACTTAGATTGAGATAAATTGCTAGGGTTTAATATTATTTAGTTTAATATACAGAAATACCTTAATTTGCCAAAAAAGGTTCTGTTTCCAACTAGGAATGCTCTAATACATGACCCAACCTATCGTATGGATTTTTCAGAAGTGTTGGCCAGCTGCAGAAAGTACACAGGTTTTTGTTTGGAGAAACCTGAGGTGCAGATTTACTTATGGAAATGAAATGGGAGTGGGTTCTGGTATTTATTTAATAATTTATCAAGCATGGGGCATTACCTTGGTGGCATATCATTTTCCGTTTTCCTGGTGCCTCCCTCCTCTCGACAGACGGTATTTGTAAATGTGTGCTGACAGCAGAGGTTACCTTGAGCAGGCCGCTGGACCTGGGGGCTGTATGTCTTCATTTACCCCAGTATCTGCAGATGCCAGGGAAAGAGAAAGTTATTTTCTGTGCCTGGCCCGTAGGGAAAACTGAGGCTAACGATCTTGGCCATGTTGATTGTTACCTTGCTCCTAGAATAGCAGCTTGCTTTTAGGAGCAAGCGCCAGGGAATGCAAGCAGGAAGGATGGGATGGGATATGTGGGTTGTGTGCATGTGTTTGCAAATATGGCAAAGGCTGAGACAACTGCTGGAGGTAGACATGCCGGGGTCACTAGCTGCACTCATACACACACACAAACACACTCATGAACCCACCTTCCAAGAGTCAGCTGTGTAGTGTGATTACACTGAACCTTTATTTCCTCCTATTAATTGCCTGCACTTCAGGTCAAACATCATCCAAACACCTACTATGAAGAAACTGTGCAGTGCCCTGTTATACGAGACCAAAGTTAGTACGGCACTAGCTAGGCTAGCTACATGGCACAACTTCATGGAATAAGCAAAAAAACCTTGTCAACACAAATTTTTTAGGCTGCTGACAGTTAACATAGTCTATAAGACATTAAGGTCTTGCTTCATTCTTTTTGCAAAATAAGATGCTCAGGCATTTAGGGGCATTTCTCTTATAGTATCTCTTTCTATCTCTTTGCGGTAGTAACATTCTACGAGTCTGCATGAGGGGCAACATAGAAGCTTGAGTTGATGTCGATTTAAATCGCAAATTTTGTGACTATGTGAACTCTCTGTGTTAGAAGCACATCAACTACATATGACAACAGTTTTTTCTTTTAAACTTTTGAGTTTCACACACACAAATGAGTTCTTGTTCTTACTTTTAAGAACCATTATGTTAAAGAGATTATACAGAAATGCAATGACTGTTATGTGGTGTTAATACTTGCAAAATTAACTTTGGATGGATGGATGGATAGCTAGATAGATAGCTAGATAGATAGCTAGATAGCTAGATAGCTAGATAGATAGATAGATAGATAGCTAGATAGCTAGATAGCTAGATAGATAGATTTAAGTCAGTTCCTCAAAAATGGAAATCTTTGACATTGTTCCTTGTTTGATGGTGACATCCTTATCTTTTTTAAACAGAGCTTTGCCCTCTAGCTCTTTCTTTTTCATCATAATGGAACACATAAAGACATAAAGAGCACAGTGGACAGTAGGGAGCAGTAGTCTCAGCCACTCAGCCAAAATGAAGCTTTATTACAGTTAAATACAGGCTGACACTGTCTGCTAATCCTGAGGCGGCCATTATGGAGAAAACTAAGAGGCACATCAGTAATCAGGGCCAAATTCATTGTCTTCTCTCAGGCTGAAAAGCACCTCTAAATAGCACTACAAGAATCACTGTTGATGATCCCCCCCAATATTTAGTAACACATACAGCCTAGCCTTTTTAATTAAAGCTTGACATTGTATAACATTGATAATCTCGGCTGAGCACCTTAAAAAGAGTAAATGATGGTGACTCAATCCAAAAGCATTTTGTTTAGATCTGTTTGGTATTATCTAAAATGCTATATTGGTAATTTGTTCCACATCCATACCTTTGGATGGACTCAAAGTGCTCAGTGTGCAGTTTTAATTGTCCCCACATCGGTGACCTCACTGATTACCTTTCAGCTGAGTGGAAGCAAGCTCCTCAATACAGTTTCTACAAGTCTGATTAAGGTCTTCCCTGAAATATTTGAGGATACGTCAATGCCAATAACATATGGGTATAAAGGTTAGGTGTACACATACTTTCTCAATGTAATTCAGAAAAAAGCTAAATAAGCAAATGTGAAATCTCTGCAAAAATGGACAGTCTTTATCTGATAAAGCATCAGGTACGCATTTATTGAATCACAAAAATGTCTAAAAATGCCAAGGGGATGAGCACAAAGTTTTATCATTATGGGTCCAAAGCACAAACGCACACTAAGCTTGAAAGCATACTATATCCAAATCAACCCTGATTCACTGCTCTGAGCGTACTTAATGTATTGAATTAAGTTTAGTTTAAATTTGCATCCTAATTTGACCCAGCCACCTCTGACTAAAGCTCACGGCGCTTTTATTGCTCGTCACTTTGTAATCAGACAGTTATTCATGAGGATTCTGAATACCAATAGTCTCCTAAAGCTGCAGAGAGGTGGGAAAATATCAGATATTCTATTATTTAGAGGCTCAGAGTATGAGGGGTTTTTAATAATTCCACTTATTTTTGTGAAACTGCTGCTAAAATAAAAGATTTTAAAAATACAAAATATAATGACAAGATAAGAGGTTAAAAGAATATGAAAAGCATAATGTCAAGATTTGTATTTTCTGAGCAGCACATACTATCACCACCAAGAGTCATTTCTATCAAAAGTTTCGCTGTTGTGTACTTTTATTCAGCTTCAACTTACACTGACCTACATTCCCCAGGATGCCTCGTGGCAAACCCCCGAGAGTGTGCCTGAATGACTGTTTTTATGTAAGTGAAGGATGTACCAGTTCTGCTGGAGTTTTTCCAGGTGAAAAAAAGAACATTTCCACTCAAAATGGAGCTGTCACTCTGCTACACAGTTTACTATTTTGCCATTTATTAGTGTAAGTGTGCAAATATAAATGTTTGTGTGCATTGTCAATCTTGCAATATATCTTCAATAGATGGAAATGTTCACTGATTAATCCACGCTGGAAAGGTAAAGTGTAACTTTGATTTGAGAAATGGATAACATGTTTCCATAAATGTTTCTATAAATGTTCATGGTTTCTTCTGACTTTTATGCTACTGCTAACTGTAAACATAATATGTTTGTTGCCCTGATATAAAAAGATGATTTGTAATTACTTTGAGAATTAGTCAAATGATCAGCTTAATAGAAATTTACCATAAAGCAAATTTAAAATAATTTACAATGACATAATACGCTATATTACACTATTATTAGAAGGCATAGCATGCAGTTTAATTATGCAGATGACACCCAGCTTTATCTGTCTATGAAGCCTGTGAGAATTGGTTTTAGTTCTTTAGATATATTTTTTTATCGGAACAAGCTATTAGTGTTTTATTGGTCCAGTTTTTGACAAATTGTGACTTATTTTCAACAATGATTTTTTTAAAAAAAAAAAAAACTGCTTCCATTCATCATTTCCTGGTCAGTTGTGTGTGAATAAAATTTCTGAGTGTCTTATTGTAATGCTGACTGCAGAAACACAGTTAAAAGATTCCCTGCAGGAAGATGCGAGCATTTTTATTTTCACACAATTTCCTTGCCATCATTTCCACTTCCTCAGCTTTACGCAAAGCTTTATCTGTTCTAAGCTTTGAGGAAAAATAACATCTGGCGCCATGAAAATAACCATAAGTTGTGGATAACATATCAATAACTCTTGGATTTGTGCTTTTGATTTCTGAGTGCTGTTTCAAGCCTTTTCAATATATTTCTGTTATATGAGGGCAGGCATCCAGTAGCATGATAACTCACTCTGCTTGAATTACAGTCCACATCCTCCTCTGGCATTACTGCCAGACTGGCAAACCCAAAGGACAGTCACTTCTGCTGGCCAGCGATGGCTACACGCTAAGACCCTGTCCATCTCCCTTGGTGTTTTTTGTTATTTTGTCCTCTTTCTCTCTCCATGCCTCACTCTCTGGTTCCCCATGGGTCCCCTAGGCAGCGGCAGGTGCACTTGGGGGGCTATGGAAGGTCTTTGCCAGGAGCTTGAATGAAGCCTTTATAGGCTGGCTTTCAATGTCTCTCCTGTTCCCCAGTTCTATCTTAGGAAAACCACTATCATCTCTGTTATGATTTACAGCCTTCCGATTGTGGCTTTTCCTGCCAGAGAAGAGGGGCTTATAAAGACCTCCTGGGGGGTGTGATGCTCCATTTCAATCAGGCTCGTGAATCAGCCCCCCACATCCACACACCATCACCACAGAGACAGAAACTGCATGTAACTTCAAGGCAGCCAGGCTACAGTGACAGCGAACAAGACAGACAGAGAAGTCTGACACCACAGCTTTCAGTGGAATTACTGCAGAATTAAGCTGGTGAACTGAGAGGAAGGAAAAATGAGTCAGCACAGCCTGTCTTTGTCACTAGTCTAGCCTAACACTGTGGCCGCTATAAACCCAGAGAGAGAGAGAGAGAGAGAGTTAGCTCTCTAAAAATCTGCAGGATTTTTATCAAAACAAACATGTTATACAACTATGAGCGATTGCTATGCAACAGCAATCCAACCTATTTTCAGCTCGCGGAAGCTCTTACATTTGCTCTTCTAAACATTCAATCCTGTTATTGGCAAGCAGTCATCTGGTACACAGGGTGCAATGCATTCAACATATTCAAGTCTTCTGAAAGTACACAAACGAATTAATACTACAGTTCATTGATCCTCTTTCCTGCAAAAAGGATAGGAAAAAGATGTGCACGTCGGGTGCTCCATTGGCCTGAACCATAGTTTCTTCTGGTTCTGCCGTGCCTAGTTAGGGTTAGATGGGATTTGGAGTCTTTTCATATCAAAGAAAGAGCTCAACTGTGTTACTTTCACAGCTTAATTAGAAAACTTCCTTCACGGTTTCCCTTGTGTCTGTATGTATTGACTTCAACACAGCTGGCCTCATTTGTGTAATTGCCGCTTACTGAATCTTTTGTCCTCAGGGTTATGATGACACAAATTGATTATTGACTACTAGCAAGTCATCGCACTTGGCTGTAACAGAACACCATTAAAGTTCCCCAAAACAATGGCGCAAATGAAATGGAAAGCATATTAGCAATATCCTTGTGATGAGCTCCAGTGATGCTGCTGCTGCTGTATAATTTGTTCTAAGGCCTGGTTCCACTTTATGGTCACATAGGTCAGTGAGGTGTACTGATGCATGTCAACGTTTTGCCCTTTTGACTTCCAGGTCAGCTACATCATTAAGAATCTACAGTAAATCACTTGTACAAAGTTATTGTTCAAGGAAAATGAAAACCAGCTGGTTTGTTGGTGTTTCTTTTGGTTTTTATTGCCATTTTCTGTCATGAAAGAATCTTCAGTGTGCCACTATTATTAGTCAGATGGTACAGCTGACAACTCGACTTAACTGTGACGTGATTTTTATAAATACAAACAATGCTTAAAGGCCACTGTCTGAATCTAATGAAAGTTTGGGTGGTAATTAGTCCTTGTCGTGATTTTCATTCATCATTTCTCATACCCTGAAGATCACGAGCATCCAATACTGATTGTTGCACATGTCCCTAACTTCTTAAAATGGTGGAATTTCATAATTTCTAATTGAGAATTAGAAAACTTCTAATTTCTATTACAAATAAAATGTAGAGTTATGAGAAATCATTATATGCTGTTGGATGGAGCTATAGAAGTAAAAACTATCCAGTATGTCCTTTGAGCTAATTACCGCCCAGGTTCTTGTTATATTCGAACTGTGGCCTTTAAGTTTTAAACCGTGTGTCCTTTAAACATTCATTGTATTCATAAACATCGTAATTATATATTTTTTATTTTGATCACACCCTCATTTGAATCTACTTAAATAGTTTTTGAGGCTAAAAATAACCAGTTAGAGTGAAAAATGTCTCAGTCATACTATGCTTCATTAGTTAAAATTAAAAGTGTAAGGACAATTCAGTATGGTATCATTCAGGCTTGATTAACCAATATCAGGATATTCTATCACTGAACACGATGCAGACAGACAGAAATGTCACTCTACCCTAGTCAGCACTGCTCGAACATTATGTAAGTTTTTCTGCCAAATAGGAAATCTGCCAGCGGCATAAAACACCTAGCTAGACGCCATGAGTGTGATAAAATCAGTAGTAGTAGTACTGACAGCAGTAGTCAACCCGATGTAACATCTGTTATCAGCTAAAACTTACTCCACACACACTAGCCTCAACCTTGTCCTTATTAGAGAATATAATACGTTTTTATACAGAGAAACATGTGCCTTTATATACTATGAACCAATGACTGTGCCACTGTAAAATATTCAGTGTCAGCACATTTATGAATGTCCACCCTAGAAAACAAGCCAATGGTTGTTTGTGTTTGTAGTGTCTTCAGTATCAATGGGCAAAACTCAGTAACCTGTCGTGGTCCCTGGTTTTGGTTCCAGCGTTTTGGGATTCTTGGATATTTGATTATAATTAAATGAGAGATAATTGATTTCACTGTTGTTGTTGTTAGGTTGATAGGTTGAATTCTTGACTTTGCGATCATTCCAGTATCTTGAGCATTAGTTAGTTACTGTTTAGTGTTTAAGGAGTTTGGATATGTGTCATGATGATTGCTCTTTTGGTGGGTGGTGTACTATTTGGCGTTAGTTTTGAATCCTTAGTGGATTTTCATTCTGCTTTAGTTTGTATTTTAGGTTTATTACTTGTGTAATAAACGTATTACTTTTATCACTTATTACTGTTATTCTTTCTCTGTCTGTCTGTTCCTCCCTTTTTCTTGTCGTTCTGTGTTTCCCAAAATTTGTTATGATAAAAAGTTACCCCCATGTACCTTTTTCTGGGTTTTACTTCCTGTCTGTTGATTATCTTGATTATGTTCAACTGTGCCTCATTCCCTGACTGTCTCATCCCCAGTTAGCTTCATAGTTGGATACATTTTAGTTGCTTTCTCCTGACTTCTATTATCAGCTTAGGATGAAAGCTCATTTTTTGTTTACTCCATGTTCTTGCCCACCCTTGAACCAAACTTTAACAAGTTGCAGACTGAACAGACTGAAACTCCAGTTTTCTGGTCCAAAGTCAAAAGTCCCTCCACCATCCAACCCACCAGTGGAGACTTTTTCACTCTTATTTAAAGTTTAAAAACTGCCAAATCTTTTCAGTAAATACATTTTTATTGGCCGCTGTTCTGCTGTAGTGTGTGGCTACTGACAGACATAAGTAATCAAAGCAGGACAGATTGCTTGTCACGTGTTGATACCCTCCAAGCACAGAGCAATGCAGGGTTAATCATACGAGGTGCTTCCAAAGTGTCTTCCTCATTGACTTAGAAATAAATGCTTCCCTTCACCTGTCATTGTATATTAATAAAGGTCCTTTAACAATATGCAGGGACCATTCTCCATTTCTTCCTCATTGCCAATGCTGTTTTAAAGTAAGAAGCCCTTAGAAGGGCAATTTGTTAATTATTAATTAACCCATGCACTTATGCACTGCAGTGATGATGAACAGAGGCTTTTAGGAACCCCTGCTACCCTCATCCAATCCACAGCTTGCTATGAATTTAAGACCTTGATGGAGAAACAATGCGAGCAAAAGCCAAATTGCAAAGTTGCCCTTTGCACCAGCAGGGGGTATGAAAATATATTGAGTTGATCTTTGTGAGAACAAAGTCCCCAACCCACCCACGGTGATTCACAATTATCTTTTATCAAACAACGCAGTGACATTGGCCTCTATCAAATCAGTTACCCATCAGCCATCACTCCAATCTGGGGGGTTTTAGTATTGGCACCAGCATTCAATCACCTGTGCCTCTGTGGATTTCCCAAATGTACTGATCTTGCCAAAGACTCCATTGCCTTATTAAAGTGAAGTCACAGAGGCGGTGCTGTCGTGCAGTAGGTTTCAGCAGCCCAAGGGAAGAGAATGAGGAGCTAGTGACAAGCAAATTCATTACACCACTCTTGTTGATAGTGTTGTAAAATAGAGTGTGAGATGCTGCACAAAGGTCATCCACTCGCACATTTTTGTCGTTGGGAAAAGATCTGAATGACTGAGTAAGCTAGTGGCAATGTCTTGACCCTTAACTTGCATCCAACGGGCTTATTGATTTTTCCCTGAGATTCTTGGTGTATTCAAACCAGGAGGGGCAGGTTATGCAAACACTTCCATGCTAATGTGTGATCCCTTGACTTGCAATATTCATTGTTTTCTTTTCACTTACTGTTGTATTAATGTGTCACAAAGCTGTGCCTCATCTTTTTTCTTTTTTTTACTGACAGCTGTGGCATGGTGTTAATATCTTAGCCTGCAGCAGAAAGCCAAAGCGAAACCGGAGAACTTGCAGCAGGTTAGTAACAAATCCAGATTTCAAATCTCAGTGACATTTACAATAAAACAAGTCACAAAAACATCCCCAAGAAGAGTGTGCATGCAGTTTAATGGGACTGTTGTAATGCAAGAAGCCCTGCGCAATAACGATGGGAGTAACTTCCTCTTCCTCCTTGTTGTCAGGCTTCATTAAAAGATCCTAGATCCTTTTTAAATGTATAACATTTTCCAACAATTTCACCTTAGATCCTGCTAAATTAAAGTATACAACAACACATTTAGCCAATAAATATTCTTATATGATTAAAACTGTTAGGATAAGATCTTATAAGATGCTTAAGATCTTAAGCATCTTTTAAGAGAAGAAAACAGCAGAAAGACAAAGGAAAATGAGAAATTTTCTCCAAATGCTGAATGACAGTGAGCTAATAGAAAAACTACAGATTATATGGTGCAGGGATAATGCTTGTGTTTGAATTCATTAGAGATGTGCTCACAACTTCTACCTAACGCAATAATACTATAGCAGCAGAAATGAAGGAGATCACAACATTAAGATATCTGGCAACTCTAAAAACGAAAACAGAGCAGCTGTGATGACTTGGGTCTGTTGCTACCTTCTATCGTCAAAATGAACAAATAAACAATTACAGCACTTTCGCAGTCTCATATTTCGAGCTGTGCCAGGTGTCCCCCATGAATTTAAAATAGATTAAGTGTGAAAATTACCACCAAATGGTAAATAAATGTAAGCAAACAAATACAATGATTACCATGCAAATAGGCTGCTGCACAAGTAGGTCTGTCTTTTCATGCAGTAATCGCTTTTAAAGAATGCCTTACACGTTATTCAATAAATGCTTATTGCTTAAATTATTATTGATAATTACACCACATCTTCTTGCATGAAGTGTCGTTGGGCCTGTTAACATCAGTATAGGGAGCATCACAGTCATTCTTATTGCAATATTTTCTAGATAAGCTGGAAGGTGCAGCATTTATTTTGTAGTGTGGTATCTGCTGGTGCGAGTTTGCATGGTCACAATAAACTTGAAGTTACACCGAGCTCTGCCAGACCCTTTCCTGCTTCCACTGGGTTAAAGGTGACGAAGCTTGAACTATTTTAAAAACCTGTAAATTTATTTTGAAAGAAAAAAATTTGTCAGGAGATGAACATGCATGAATTGCAGAGGAAAACACGAGGTGGAATGATGAGCGACATCTTACATTACTGACATACACAACTGGGTTTCTGATATTCATGTTGCCAGTTTTACAATAACCTCGTGGCTGTGGATTTGTCCAAGACCCCAGGGTAGAACATTTCACCAAATGCAGTGCTAAATTTATGGCGTACTTTGACACATTACCTAATATGGCATATAGTTTATATGGGGTTTGTGCAATGGCATTGTTTGCACTGTGTGTAGTTCATAACCCACTTTAAGGCTCCGAAGACTTTAATTAAAGCCATAGATATTATATACCTGCATTACCTACAGAGAAAAATGAATCATAAAGGATCATAATAATTTATGGTGCTATGTTATTCAATAATGAATAAGGTGGATAAATCACATTGTAAAACCACAACTGGTGTAAATATTTTGATGCACGATCTGTTAAGACTTTGTAAACTGTGCAAGGCAAAGCGCCATCTTGTTTTTCTACAGCTGATTCAATCATCTTCAGTGGATTAAACTGCTCCTGCTCTGACCTGAACCTTTCATTATAAAACAAATAAATTTTGACATTTTGAACACACAGCAGAATGTATACACAACCAAGAGACTCATTACTCTTTTGAATATACTAATTGATCCCTGAGCGATTCAAAAGACTGGTTGCGATCCACTCCTTGCGCTTAAAGTGCAAGCGGCGCAAAACGCAGTAATTGCCCGGCGGCTGCAATGCAATAAACGCTTAATTGCTCTCTTTTTGCGATGTAACATAGAACATCACGTATGACATTCTGCTCAATGGTGCCATTTTGCTGGGAGCCTAAACCGCAGCGAGGTGAGAAAAGAAACAAGTCGGCAATTACGGTGTGAACTCTTCAGGTGGACTCGGAGCATAATTAATCAACCTTTACAGTACTGAGGTCACGGAGAGGTTATAGTCATCACGGAAGTATCGAAGGAAGCTTAAAAGAGAAAAACGACCAAGTGGCTATCTGTCACATGGCCCTGACCCCCCCATCCCCCCTCTCTTAAAACCACATAATTATACAATCCTGTAAAAAAACTCATTTGTGAAATAAATTGGCTCCAGACCATAGGTTAAATTATGTCACCTTTTAACTGATAATGAACTTTATTCACAAAGATTAAGGTAACGAACAGTGTCTCCACATTATTTACATGGCGCTGTGAATGAAGCCGCGTCTGTGTTTAACAAATGCAAAAATCGGGGGGGGGGGTCTTGTTGATAATTTCAAACATCAATGCGTGCCAGCTCGTTGCCGCTGAATATCGAATGGTAAATGCTCAAGGCGGATGATGCATAAAAAGAGATGACATATTTGTTGATGCATGTTGTTTTCATGCTGGGTGAATGTACAGAAAGACTTTGTCATAGTTTACTATAAGAATTATGATTCATGCTTTCGGTGAGTAGGCCGGAGAGTGAGCCATACAAGCAGCCATATGGACAGCAAATAAATTTAAACTAAATCAAATACCAGACACTATATCAATGTGTCAAAGTAGATATAATATCCCGCCCTTCCTCACTAAATAGTAGATACATTCTGTGTTGTGAATTTAGTCTGAAAATGATCCAAGTAGCTTCTAAGTGCTACCAAAACTGAACCAGACCTGGGCAGTACTGTGTCATTATTAGTGTTATTCACTGATCAATGGCCGTGAGTACCATTCACAGAGAGTGTTGGCCATTGATCAGTGGTTGTTGATCAATGGTCGTGAGAATTTGCATAATTAAGATTAAGGAACTGACCCCCCAGCCCATTGTTCCTTCAGTGGACTGGTTTCAGTCATTGTGCACATGTACTGTTTATAAGATTGGCGAAACCTGCAGTCAGCTGAGACTGAAGAAGTCACTTGGATGAGTGACGAAACGTTTCTCCCACAAAACGCTACGTCCAGATGAACAGAATCAACTTTTTGGAGATTTACTTTCCTGGATGATTGAGAATGCATCAAGACAAACACAAACATCCTCACTTTTTAGTAAGTTTAAATTACTCCTGGTAAGTGTCCCAATAACAACAAGATCAATTTGAAGCCTATTGGTCAGACAATGAAAAAAGTCTAGTCTATCAGACTACTCTGCACATTTAATAATGGCATCAAAAGGGTCGCACATGACATTAAAATATGATGGTATTAGGTTGGTACAAAGTATCTCAGTGGGATGAATTCAGAGTGAGAACTGGTGTTTGGCTATGGTGCCTAACCATGCAGACATTAGTGAGCCCTGAAGTTTTTGATCAGTGACTATGGCTATTTCCCATGTTGTTACTGCACACTGGCTTTGCCATTAAACATAACTGTGAAGTCAGTCTGACTCATGTCGACACCCTCTAAGGCGAAGATTTTACATTTTTCTGATCATTTACACCATAGAAGTTGATGTTTGTAGACGTCTTAGCAAACACTTTCCTATTTACTCTTCCAGCAGACACAGCAAGAATACCACATACAGCATTTGGGGTAATGTTTCTGTCTACCTGCTGTGATCCACGTTGTATTTTATTTGCCACTATGTACCTCCAGTATGTTAGTGCAACTAACATACTGGAACCCTATATTTTCTTGCTTCAGCACTCCTTACAATCTGTGTTAGGTACTTAATGTTTCTTCATGTGTGACGGTGTTTCCTTTCTGAATGAACAATGAGCTGGTCAGGTTTGGAGTTGAAGACTAGTACTTTTCTTGTGGAGAAAGAACATGTTTGTTTTTTAAATTTAGAATTCTGTAAATCTTTGATTATAATTGCAGAGGAGATTGAAAAGAATTAAAGCTTTTTATGACAATAGTGGCAGGAGCATTGTCTGACGATTACAACCAGATTGCAAATAGACAGTAGCACCAGTATTGTCCTACATGGGGGAAGTATTGTACTCAAAACTACAAACACTGCTCTGGTAGTCAGATTTTGATTTCCAGAATGATTACAATGTTTTCTTTTTGGATTGAACAGCCATTTAGAATCTCTTTATTTGGCAGAAATGCGTCCTTAATAAGTTAGCTTAGCTAGACCTGAATTCTCCATCACTCCCACCTCCCGCTTGCTTGTAGTTCATATTTCTCCTATCCAATCAATGTCTTAATTTGGTCAAGCATGATACTAAATTAGCATGAATGACACCGAGGTAGAGTACTTAATGGCCCTGAAATAACCGCTGTGCTGTTTGCAAGTCTCGCTAATATTAATGGCAGGCTAGCTCCAATTATGAGCATGTTTACAAAATGTCTAGCTTAGACAGGAGACAGTAAAGACACTGATAAAGACAGCACTAGGTCTCTAATCACTGTGTCAGATCTCCTTTTGCAGCACTTCACACACTAAAGTTTAGCTTGAACTCTTCTTATAACAAAAATAAACAGTACGTTACACTGACAACTTTACCTTGTAGAAGTTGTTAGGGTTCTGAAGCTGTCTTTATGTTTTACAGATTCTTCCTTCTGTTGGTAACACATAGAAGAAAAATGGTGCTGCTGTTGTCCACAGGGAGAAGCCAAATGAGGATTTAGAGAGAAGTCAGGAATATCGACAGTCTGAGCCGTGACTGATCAGTGCCTCTAACTGTCGAACTAATGCGCAAAACCTTCCATTTTCTTGTGAATGAAAAATCTTTTACCTGTTTTGTTCTTTTCAAACCCTTCTTCCTTTTGCATGTTATGTTTCTTATCCCCCCCCCCCCCCCCCCCCAATATGTGATGGTGAAAAATGTTCTCTTCCTCTTCATGCTGCGATGGATTATAGGCAGACATGAGTGCCATGACAGCTTTGTGACTCTCTGTAAAGAAAGAAAGAAAAAAAAAAGGCTGATTCATATTTGGTAAATCTCCTTGTCTCGTTGCCCTTTCACAGCTAATTTTAGATGACTCCTTGGAAGTCAAGTTGTAACTAGCACATGTGAATTTCTGACATCACCATGGTCCTTCTGCTTAAAATTGTTATGTCAAACTGACCCAAATTTGTAGTTGACAGTCATCACTGTGAGACTGTACAGCAGTTTTCAGTGGGAATTTGACAATTGACAGTATCCAAGGCCATCAGGTGAGAAGTGTGACCATCATTTTTTTATTTTATTTTGTTTGTTCATAGGATAGACCACCATGAATTAGTGTGTCTGAAAAGATACAAGTTTCAATTCAGTCAAATATTTGTTAAATACACAACAATACAACACAAAATAGCATTTAAAGAGCATTTAAAGAACTAATGGAAAAGGTGTAGGCTTTAATCTTTTTTTTAATCATATTCCTATTTCCACCATTATTGTCTCATTGTCTCCTCTCTAACGTCGTTCGTTAAAAATGACTTCTATTCTTGCTGGATGTTATCAGTCTAATTTCTTGGAGCTCTCCCACAGATGCTGGACAGTGTAGATGTTTTAAGTAATTTCAGTGAGTTTCTCATCTCAGGCGCTCCTCGTTCTCCACCTGCTTTCTTCTTTTTCTTATGTCCTGTTACTTCAGTGTGAAACCTCTTTTATTTTATTTGTTTTTACCTAAGCCATAATGAGTGTCTCAGAGGAAACAATATTTCACACCTGCCGTTATTTCAGCCCGGGCCTCACATTTTCAAAAAAATGTCCAAATGAAAGTTTTCCAGCTTGCTCCTTAGACACTATTATTTCAATTTTCTTCTGTCTAGTTTTCTCCTGCTTTTTGCTTTAGTGATACAGGCTTCGTCCTCAGACATCATCACCTCTTACTCCACTTCACATTCATGGATGTTTATATTTATCTAATATAGGTAAAGGGGGCGTGGCAGTTGAGAAATTTTGTGTTCACAATTATTAATTGTCCAGTGTAAGGATATTTTTCAATTTTATTCAGTTTTATTTATACAGCGCCAAATCACAACAGCAGTCACCTCAAGGCCCTTTATATTGTAAGGTAGACCCCACAATAATACATACAGAGAAAACTGTCATGGTAACGTTGTGGTGATATTAAGTTTAATAGCAGGCAGGGATGTTACACCACACCACCATGTCACATAAAGGCAGTATTGTCAGACTCTGCTCTTTTAATACTGGATAGTAATGCAGTAATTAAATATACTTAAAATCTTAGAAGGACACAAACACACACACACACACACACACACACACACACACACACACACACACACACACACACACACACACACACTGCTCACAGATTCAGTAGAACAGTATTTTAATCTCAGTTTTCTCACATGATGCTTCTAAAATATCTACAATAGTGGTTTTGTGAATATTTAAGAAAGCAAGAAATGATTCATGGTCAACAGACTGTCTCCTCTCTGGAGTCCTTGGAGAGTGACAACAGGGACCTCCACCAGGAACAGAGAGGTACGTGGCCAACTACACTGCCACAAAAGAGAGCATACAAGCTATAAATCACCAACTGCAACTCCAGCTTCACGAGCTTCAGCAAACAGCTTCAGAGGTCTGAATGTTTGGAGAAAAAGTGCGATTTGTAACAAGGAACAACACATACCTCATTTCATTTAGTGTGCAAAATTTTAGAGTATTACATAATGAGCTATGAATGTCACACTCTGTGGCAACAAATTCAGGACACTAAAAAAGACTTAAAGACAATGCAACGGTGGACAACTCTAGAAAGTATTTTGGAATCTTAAAAGAAGAACTTAGAGGGAATTTACGGAAATCGATCTTCCTCTATGGAGGGAGAAAATTGAGGCAACAGTAAAGAATGTAACAACAGGAAATCTGGGGACTTAAAAGGAATCATCAGAAGATCAAAGCTCTAGATCAAATTACAGTTCTCCAAAAGCAGAGAGTGTGGCCATTATCCTGCAGAATGAAACAGCAGGGGATTCAGGAGAGCCACATCCAGAATGCAGAAGCTTTGCATAAGATGAATGACTCAATGTAAGTGTCAAGAGAGACCATGAGTCATGAGAACGGACACCCTTCAGCAGGAAATCCAAGTCTCTATAACAGAATGGGAAGACATAAAGGTCTGGATGCCCTTGGCCCACATGGATGGCTTGAAAAAACAAAAATTATGAGGCCCATTCTCATCTCTGTAATTTTATTGCTCCAGATCAGAAGAAGTTTAAAGGTCAGATACTTTGAACTGGAGGTATAAGACCTGATTAAAATACATACAAATACATACAAAAATTCTAATTGAAGAAGACTGGAGATACAACTACAAAAGAAAAACTGAAGGAAAAGGTTGCTTTCTCGAAGAAAAAAAAAGAGTAACCCGAGAAATTCATATTTTCACAGAGGATTATGAAAATTTGAATGCTTATAAGGCAACGAAGGCAGAAAAAAGGCACTGATCAACGAAAACAACACCCTGCAGCAAGAGAATACGCTGCTAAAGACAAAGCTCTCAAAGGAGCAAGAAGAAGAATAATGAGCTAAAAGCCTTCTCAAGATCAACCTGAGCTCTGGCAGACACAGTCGAGAGGCTCGGCAGCAAACTTCAAGGTGAAAAAAGTTTTTGGCCCCACGTATGACTTGCTGAAAGTTGAGAGAGATGACATAAACCGACACAGTGACATCCTTCACAATGAAGTCGAAAACTTCAAGATGATGCCTGAGATTGAACGCTCTTGAGGAGAAGCGTGCGGGAATGAAGGTGGAGAACAGAGAACATGAACAACGCCCAATATGCAACAAGATGCCCTAAAACAGGAGATCCAAGAGTTAGCGAAAAGAAGCCAGCTCTGGTCTATATCTGGACAACTCAGTTCAGTTTCAGATAAGAAGCTGGTATTTCAGTTTTCTTCTCTTTGAACTCGGACTTTCCCATCATGTTGCATTTGGCTTATTGCTGCTCCTCTTTTAAGTAATAAGACAACCTGACTGACTTATACCCTTATTTATTTACGTTTTGCTGTTAGTCCTTCTAGAAGCAAGTGTTGCCTCTGGGCAGTTATTTTCCAGCTTCTCTCTAAATAAATAAAAGGACATCTAAAACTTTGATTTCATCAGCTACATAAAAACTGCATGTACATGAGAAATCTCTGTTACAACCCATTAATCTCCTGCACGGCAGGCCGACTATTCACCTGGGAACAACCTTAACCCCTTTTCCACCCATCTGTTGAGTGAACAGTAGCCCTTGGATGTCACAATATGCAGAAGCAGACTGTATGTATTGTGAATAGTGGGCCCAAATGCAGACACAAAGGAACGTGGACCCAAACTTGAATGAACAAAAAGCGAGCCGTTTAATGTGGCTGATGGAGAAATACAAAGCAATGCACAAGGCAAACAAAGACGAAAATAAACAATAACTTGAACTGGGAAAACTAAAAATAAACATAAAAAACCCTAACATGAAACTTGGCGTGGATACAAAGATACCTGGACTTAAATACACAGAAAAGTAATGAGTAAAGTGGAAACGCCTGGAGAAACAGCTGATTAGAGTGAACATAATTGCTGTGTCCCAAAACCTTGGCCGCATCCTTCGGAGGACCCGGCCTTCGCAGGCTACGTGGGTTAGGTCTTCAGGAGGCCGGGTAGGCCGGAAGGGAGCGGATATGAAATTGGATGGTCTAGCCTTCTCGATCTGTTCCCACCCTTACTTCCACATGTTTCCGTTTTCTAGGGCCACAGTGTGAAAATGTTATGAAAATGGACCCAGATATGTTGCTCGTTTACGAGCTCAGTGCAAAAAACTCTAAATGGCCAAATCCTAACAACACAACCGCTATAAAAATTTAACTTTTGTACCACCAGATTTTCATATACTTACATTTAAAAGTGTATTCATCTCCTGGTTTATCTCCCGCTTCGACTGCCATTGTTACAAGAAAAATACTGTAATGAATTCTGGGCCAGCTAGCCATCGAGCGGGTGGGTGACAGACGTCTCCAAAAACGTTGGAGAACTTTTGCAAATATGAGATGTCTTGAGAAACCAAGCAGCTATTTGAAGTTTACAGAGCTACATTCTCGCCTGAAAATATCTTAAAAGTTTTTTTTTGTGACCCAGAAAGAGTAATAAGAGTAATATTAAAAGTAAACATTGTTGGAAACTGGAATTGGCTGGGCCGCGCTATGAATTCTGGGATATGGTGGGCCATGAAGGATACACCCGACCCATCCTTCAAATCTAGGGGAAAGGAAGACGCATTTGTCGGCTGCATTCGGAGGAGTCTACGAATAGGGACAGCCTTCGTTGTGTCGCTGTGACGTAATTGGTCTACAAATGCGGCCTAGGTTTTGGGACACAGCTAATGACGCCACAGGGGAAGTGAAACTAAACACAATAAAAATGGGACACCAGACCTCTTCAAAATAAAACAGGAAACAATGAGAGACTTAGACATGGCACACAAACTTGACAAGATGAAGCACGCAGACAAGAAACAGATGAGATAAGACTTAAAAGTCAGGAGTTATAGAAGAAGTAAAACTAGAATGAAACTCAACTAAATCCTAACTAATAATGGCAACACAAGAACTTGAGATATTTACAACAATATAAGGAAAAAAATACGAAACAAACTCAAAACTGCTGGGTCACAGACCCAGCCCCTGACATCGGAAACCAGATCTGTAACTATATTATCATAAAAATTCAAATGAATAAAAATGTACACAAATGTAAACATAAATTCATCACTATTTCAGTACAAAGTCTTGATCAATGACCTACAACACGGCTGTGAATTCCATATTGTGGAGATGCATCATTAACATTGTTCTCCGTCATCTATTTCTCCCGCGGCTGCTGGAAGGAACGAGCAAGTTCTGGGATTGGGGGTAAAAAGCCGATCAGTCGCTCACATACATTTTCCTCTAGCTTTTCACAAAAGAAATATTACTATTATGTTGTCTGATGTTTTACTGGAGCTCCTCCACTCGAGCTAAACCCGGCCCATAAATAGTATTTTGGTGAAGAGGTGAATGAATCCATCTTTTGAGGATTTCCTCCTCTGCACTCGAGAACAGCAGTAATGCAGGGTAAGCAGACAGTGAGTGTTTCTGTTAAAGTTTGGAAATGACGCTTTAGCTCATCGGGTTGAGCAGCTGACTCATATCTCAATAACAGCTAAAAAGCCCCCCACCCCCCAAAAAAAACAACAAAAAAAAAGGTTTGAAATTTTGCTTCTTTTTTTTTTACTAAAACCTGATTTAAATCCCTTTAAACGTGTCACGTGTTAAACACATACTCATGCTCAATCCTTTGATGCCTGCACTGCATTTTTCACTCTTACATGACTGCGCGACCTTTCTCTGCGAAGTGATAGTTTTAAAGACAGTAGGGGACCATATTTTATTTTCCGCCGCATTCCCGTGATTTAAAAACCTGCTGATAGCCGAAACAGGATATGGGCTAGAAATTTTACAAGAGAAATGACTTTTCTTGTACTCGTCTTGCAGCTGGTATTCCATGTGGAGACTGTGTCAAAGCAGAAATGTCTTCTCCCCTCCTGCCTGTAAAGGCACCAAATATAGTGTCTCATTTGTTATCCCCCTGCTGCATGAATGTGCACTAAGAATTGTCATTTTCACACAAACCCCGCCCCCCCATCTACACGTGCCACGAGTCTTGCAAAACAAGATCACGACCCAAGAGCAAATCAAGTAAAAAGGGGTACTGCGTCTTTAATTAAAATCTTTTAAATGAAGATATTTCCTCAGCTCCATTCCTACCAGGTTTACATCTGTTTCCTCTGCCAAGACAGGCTGACATTTTGTGTTCCTGTAATGACGACGCAACGAGCTTCCGAAGGGTTTTTTTTTAAAGTGCAGATCTCAGAGGTGGTGTGACAGCTCTGCTGAGAGTGGTAGATGACATGTCCTTATTGAAAATGATTTTTGTTGGAGAATGATGGAAACATCTGCAGAGGGACTAAAAGAATAAAGCTTGACCTTCTCTCTGTGACTGCTGAGGGAGGAACTGAAGACAGCGGATAATGATATATTAACCTTGTACAAGAAAACGTGTCAGCTTTTGTCCATGAGGAAAGTGAGACGCATTTGTTTGTTTCCCTCTGGGGTGGTTTAAGAAATGACAGAGAATTTTTAGGCACTCCACTACAAGGCAGAATGATGCTGCCTTTTAGTGCTGTACTTCACAAAACAAAGCGTCTTTTCTTCTTGTGTCAAGTGGGCCCGACCTTGGATCAGTGAATTAACTCCTGCTAATGGAAGACTTTGCACTCGCACAATGCAGTGTTTTACACGACTCAGCCTTTATGCAAACTTTCTGCTTAGTCGATGAGCTACTTTGCATCGTTGGGCTTGTTTGCTGTAGTGTCAACCGCGCGGAAGATGAAGCTGATAAAAGAAAAATAAGAAAATGTTCTGCGTGCAAGCAGGCGGTAGGATCTCACTGGACTTCTTTCACACTTGCTGAACTCAGTCGGTGGAATTCATTAAGCAGTGATCATTGCAGATTCTTACTCTTCATTAGGTGCAAAACATGACCTAGTGGATGAGTGTGTGTGTGTGTGTGTGTGTGTATGTGTGCGTGTGAATTGCCTGTGAATTGCCTTTTGACTTGGGTGTCATAAAATGTGGTGCTTCAGCACGCTCACGGGGACGGCTGCTTGACAGGAGGTAAATTCTAGAGGTTTAAGGGTGATGAGAAGCGCAGAGTGAAGAAAGGATCATCTGTCTCTTTGGTCATGTTTGCTGAGCTGGTAGTTTCCACTTTAATAATTCAACCCCCATGTGCACAGGATTGGACCTCTGTGACAAGGATCAGCTCCATCCATGCCACGAGAACCAGGGAAGGCGGGTGGGGGACAGAGCTGACAATAAGAGGAATCATGAGGTGGTAAAAAGAAAACATAGAATCACTTAAAGGAAGTGAAGTGGCCACTTGTCCTGTAAACTCCTTAAAAAAAATGCTGGGAACGTTGGGAATGTTGAACATGCAGCAGAGGCAAAAGAACTCTGGTAACGTTCAGTGAGGGGATATGAGAGCACTAAATTACACAGCCAGTGCTAGTAGATACAAATATGGTATCAATTTTAAAATCCTACGTCCAGTAAATGCACCTATGCTATCTATCTGAAGCATCTATGTCCCGTCATTCTCGAGTTATTGGATTTATAAACTTAGTTGTCTGTGTCGTCTGCCCCCAGGCAGGGTGACCACAATACCCCATCAGCCTTTTACCACCGAGTCGTAAAAATGCCTATACCTATTGAGAAAGCACAAGACAATATTAAACGCTATCCAGCATAAAAGTGTAATTAGCATAACAACATTAAAAGTCCAAAGTCCTAATAGCTGCACAGTCTGCAGTGTTTGTTAATTCATCTGAAGTTTGTCCTTGCATACTTTGCAAGAGGAAAGGCCATTAAAATGAAAAGGGGTTTTCCCTTGGGAGCATGAATCTACACAGCAAATCTTTTAGTAATCTGCATAATATGTCTTCACATATGAACAATGTGAATGTTTGCAGTTTTGTGAATGTGAACGGGGTCACTCCTACGCCCTTTTCTCTGGGCCCTATTCCCAAACATAATAGTGATTATTATAATGGGTTTATGTTGTCTGTTTTTGGTCTAATTTAGTTACTATTCTGTCCAGTTTTTTTCTGGGGTTTCCAGCTGTTAATCATTTAGTGAAGGCAGGTTTATATGGTTATGTTCTGAGCACAGATGGATAGGGGCACAGGAGCAGTTAGGGCCAAAGAGGAAAGAGCCACTGAAACCCCTTGAATATATTGACATGGTGAAATAAAAGAGGTGGCACCTTGCTGTGTTATTTTCCTTCTGTTTGGCTGGCTTCCCTTGGGTTGTTCTTCTGTTTCATTAGGATTTTGCTAATGAATGCACCTGCTCCTGTCTGAAAACCTGCTGCTTAAGCATCCATTTTTAAACTTTCTGATGGCAAACAGTAACGTGACATATAAAAAAGCAGACAAAATATTAAAAAACATCCGGTTAAGGTCAGGCAGGTGTAGAGGAAAACACATATCATTGATTTTCTTTCGTCTTCAGATAGTTCCTGGGGTTTATTTCCTGCTGAACTGGGAATCTTGCTCCACAAACCTGCCGACCAGAAGGTGCAACATCTACTTGGAGAATGGGGAAATATTTAACCTTTGTCTTGGTGTAGTCGAGTCAGTGTAGACGTCCAACTTCAGAGTTGTAAACCACCCCCAGACCTCAATATTACCACCATTATCTTTCACCGTGGGTTTGATACGCTGAAATATCAACCCTTCTCTTACTGGCAGAAACATCCAACCTGGATTTATAAGTGGTTAGATTTTCTCCCCAACTGCTCTGCTGTGAAATGACAGCATGCCGTAAAACACGTCAAACATTTGGCTTTGCTCCCCCTGTTGAGAGGCTGCTACTTATCCTCTGAGATGTCACTTCCAGACTGTCATTTGACAGGATTCTGCAGATTGCATTCTTTATTTAAAGCAAGCAAAAATACATCCTTTAGGTGTTTTGTTGTAGGGCCTAAATCGCTTGTTTGCTTAGTCTATTGTGTTTAAACTCATACATATATATAAATATATCATGTATATCTTAATAATATCAGTGATGAACACTTATTTACAGCTATGCATGACAACACATTTACAGTGACCCAAAAGTATCACTGCACTAAAAATTGTTTGGTATTTCCAAATAATGTACACATTACCTTGTCGAGCTCTTTGCTGACATCACTGGTTTAGTCCAATCATCTTTCTGCCCGCCTTCTTCAGGCTAATCAACCTCTGCTCCCCTTACTCTGAATCCCATTGCTCATCTGCCACTCTGCCTTGCACACGCCTTGGTGCAACCCACCCCCTCCTCTTCTCCGCCTCTCCCATGTTACTCAGCCTCCATCCAAGCCTCCATCTTCATCTTCACCACCAGTGTGTAGACTACATCCGGCTACCGCTGGGATTCCCTTCTGCTGAGGTCTCTGATCAGTTCTCAAAGTCTAATCGCCAAATAGCTTAATTGAATTCTGTATATCAATAAATCATGTTCAGTTCCTTTTAATGATCTCTCCTCATTGAATCATAATTTGTAAAGATTTGAATGTTTTAAAATTAATTCCCTAAAGTTAAATAGACCTTGATAATTCTCGTACAATTGGCAGTTTATGTAGTAGGTTTCACCCAGATTGGTAGATTAGGAGGAGTTATGGAATAAACATACATAGCTATGCAACAGTCATTACAGTAAGATTCTCTATTGGTTTTCTTTTTTTTTTTTGTAGTGAACAAAGCGACCTTCAGATAGTGTGGTCACTTTTAATCTGTCTGATTGTGGCAGATACAAATAATGTAGCTTTCACAAGGCTCTTTAGAGCTTCATACTGCCCCCTTCTAGAAATCTTCAGTCTAGCCATAATTTGCACATGTAATCCTCTCTACTTCTGCCACTTTAGCTATTTAGCTATAATGTTGCCACTGTTGCAGTCTTACTCTAAGTTTGTTCTGTACGTTACCTGAATTTTCACTAAAATTGGAAATATTTGACCTTTTGGACAAAAGCCTTAACATGTCAATGTCAAAAAAAATGTGTTCATACAGGATTGCTGTGTTTCTTTCTGAAAAATTTACACAAAAGTATGAGAAAGTTTCGATCCCACTGTACCTGTGATAAGAAATATTAGCCAGTATAATAGTCTGCTGGACTTCTTATCACAGTTTCAATATCTGATTTTCTTTTTCTTTTTTTGATGAGCTAACATAAAACAGAAACCCACATATAAAAATGGGAAAGAAATGAAAATGAAAAAAATTAAATTACTGTATTCAAAACAATAAAACCCGCACACGATAAAAAGTAGGGAAACCAGATATTACTGATATACATCTGTTTTCTTTGGGTGGTACTGGTAACGCTGATAATTCCGAAATATCCTGTTCAAATAAGCCTGATTCACATGGCTTAGAGCAGGACGGGAGCTGTGAAACACACTCTATGGATTTAGATACTTATGGTGGCAGAACTGTTTTTGTTTCTGGGGCTTTGATTTTTCACATTGCTCCATGCTGTTACATTATTTTGTAAAAATCGTGACAGGACTGATAGGACAGAAAGAGGGCAACTGAACCTTAGAATAAATAAACCTACCAAAAAAAAAAAAAAAAGAAATCATTTTTAGAATGAGTGGCATTCATTTTTAATGCACGGCCAGGCAAATTTTAGAAGTGGAACAAATCTCTCTCTAAAAAGCACACACACACACTTTCCATGCCCGTGACATCAACTGTAATCAAACCGCAAACATGCATCATTCAGCGTACTGCTCAGGAACAGATATAAATCTGTAGTGTTGACATCTTCACTCTAGCATTTCAGCGTACTGAAGAAAAAAAATGATGACATAGGAATCAAAACAAATTGATGTGCTCCTAATCTGCATATTGATTGGGAACTTCATCAGGCATCTCTAATGAGCACACAAAAAACAGACTTTGAAGACGAGATTAGTAATTATGATGAAGTTGCCATTCAGAATGATATGCAGCTCTTCAAATCAAGATCCCCATACATTTAAACATAATCAATTATGATGTTTCTCCTTCAGATCTACAAGAGAGACCGCTCGCTGCAGATGTTTATGAGGTGGATGTTTTGAAGCTAATTTTAACTTTAGCAAGTCATGTTTCTAACTAGACTAGTTAGAGGACAGAGATCTTGTATGTAAGTAAAGGATATTATTTATTGATGTGCAGGAGATTGACTAAGCTAACCAAAGCATGTAGGCAACAGTTGAAACAGGAATCCAGATGCTTGGCGATAGAAAAAACGATCATCTCAAATCAGAAGGTTTTTCTGCTCAACTGTCTCGGATTTGCACAAAGATTTTTATGGTCCAACATATTTAATGATTGCTGTGCCTCACAGCATAAAGGTCCTGAGTTCAATTTGACCATCAGGCGAGGGTCTTTCTGTGTGGAGTTTGCATGTTCTCCCCGGGTACTCCGGCTTCCTCCCGCAGTCCAAAGACATGCACTTAGTGGGGATAGGTTAGATGGAAACGCTAAATTGCCCATGAGTGTAAATGTGAGAGTGAATGGTTGTCTCTGTCTATGTGTTAGCCCTGCGACAGACTGGGGACCTGTCCAGGGTGTACCCTGCCTCTCGCCCTAAGCCAGCTGGGATAGGCTTCAGCGCCCCGCGTGATCCTGAAAAGGATAGGTGGATGGATGGATATCAAATAGTTTTCAAGATGTTTTGTTTGAAAAATGGCCTGTACACCCACTTTCAGGCTTTATTTTGTCTTGCACGTTGAATCTGAGGCAGTCTTTGAACACAAATATCAAAAACTAAAAAAGATAAAAGCCTCAAATTTTCACAGGTTTTTCTTACCATCAACATGAATCAGGTTCTGTAATTTGAGACAGAGACATCCAGAAATATATGGATGTTGATTAGTTAAAATACAAAGTAAAGAAAACATCCAGCACTCCTGCTATATTTGCCCCCACAAAATTTCTACTGAAAACTTCCATTACAAAAAAAATAACCATTGCAAAAGATCACTGGTGGTAAATATCATATTGTTAAATTTCACTGCAAAATAAAGCACGAGTATTATTTGATATATACAAAACTTAAATTTCACAGCAATCTTTCTACAAGTCCAAACTTTGGACCACAGAATTTTTATGCAAATAAGACATGTTTAGTAGAGTTAGGGGCGGTTGATGGACACTTCAGATCAAACTTTCTACAAAAGGACGAGATGAAGGTGGAAAAGAAGATGACTGCATGGTTGAAAATCAAAATGTCAATAGGAATGAAGTTTCAAGAACCAGAGTGGTAAGGTCTTCAGACTAGAACCTTAGTCAACTTAAATTTAAAGTCAGCATGAAGCTACCACCTTCTTATCGCTATGGTGAATAGTTTTGATCTGTTTATGATCCAAAAACGTCACCCTTGCCAGAGGCAAGAATATGAGTTTCACGTCAATCTGTTGAACTTATCCTCCAGGGTCCAACGATGTGTGTACAGTATTTCATGGTCATTAATGACATGCTTGTTAGGCTTTTTCACTTCAGAGAGAAGCAGTGTTCTGAGCCCACATACACTGCCATCTCTAGAGCCGGTTAAAAACAGTGCCAAAATGTCCCCATTGCATCATAAAGTCAGCAAAGAGAATAAAGTAAAAAACAAAACAAACTTTGACTACCCATTTTGACAAATCCCTCGTCTCTGGGGTATTCTGCCTGACAGATTGTGCTATTTTTTTGAGAATTACAGGATTTCAGCAATGCAGTGTTTGTTTGGTGTGGCCTCAGTTCTCCTGTGAGTTGTAATCCCATACCTATGAAAGCATTCTTCTCTTCCTTGGGCATATGTGTCCCCTGGTGTCCCCAAGTCAACCACGACTGCTGCAAAGCAATTAAGTGCTGCTCTGGAGTCCCATCCCACTTGACTCTTAGCCAGCATTTTCACTTAGCACACTGTCTCCCTCTCCAACCAAAAAAGTTTCAGCGTTAAAGCATTCTGCTTACACTTGACAATCAAGTCTCTTACAGCACCGAAGGGGACCACCGGTGCCATGACATCCTGATAATAACCTATGTTGTCCAGCCTCACAACATGAATGACCACCACATATTTAAATGCTCAGCTTCAGTCTGTTTCCTGAAATTGCCACTGACTGCATTTAACAACATGCAATGACAGCGTATAGCGTAAAGAACAAAATACAAATAAAAATCCATAACAAATGAAAAAGTCGTGGTAATTGGACAATGATTGTTTTCTGCAGTTACAACCAGTAATATGAAGAGATGGATCTTTGTCACCAGCTACATTTTGTAAGTGCTGCTGAGCTGTGTTTATCCTCGTGGATAATGATGACATCATAGTCTAGCATATATGCAGCTCTCCAATTTTTGTCACTTTTTCAGTGAAGTGTTTGATTACTTGAAGTCTGAACAAGATGAGGAGCTGCACTTGATACAATGAATGCATACAGCTCTTGGTTTCTTCCTTCTTTTGTTGTTTAAGAAATTGAAGACTACTCTGTCCTTGCTTTTTAAGTATGACTATAAAGACAGGTGACAATTGAATGGAAATTCCAATAGAATAAGGTGTTGGGTCACTTTGTGCTGTGAAAACAGCTTCAATGTGCTGTTCTTCTCCTTCTTCTTCTCCTTCTTCCAGCTGCTTTTTCAGTGGATCTGTTTCACCCTAGCATCCTCCTCTGTTACACCAGCCCTGTGAATGTAATCCTTCATTACATCCATGAATCTTCACTGTGGTCTTCCTCTTTTCCTCCTTCCTGGAAGCTCAAACTCCCAGCAAAAATCTCAGCATCCTAAGCTCCTAATGTCTGTTGAATACTACTGAAAAAGCCATACTGCAGCCATACCACACATCATTCACATAATGTTTATGCTTGTCAAACCATTCAGTGACGCCTCATGCACTATGGATGGCACTGGAAGGGTTCACACCGATCAGAATGTGCTGGGTATCCGGAACAGCTTTGTATTTCTGTGATCTTTCCATGTGAGAGGGCGTGTTTACCCACACCACACCAGCAAAGCACCCTTAAAAACGAGGCACCTACTTTTACCACTGTAGGGGTGAAGGTTTCGGCCCTGCATGTCTTCAGGCCTATTAGATAACAGAATTAGATTGGAATTGGTTTCAGAGTCTTTTTGAGTTAGAAGTCCTTTTTAAAACCATTTTGTGAAGAAATAAAATTAAATAAACATCCATTATCAGTTTTAGGAGTTCATAGGCTTTTTGTATCTTTTTAATCTTTATCTGCTGTGTACTGAGCCGTTTCCTTTAAAGCTGTTTATCGTCCATCATTTGATGCTTTCATCCGTTTCTTGCTCATTAGCAGTACATCCTTGTTTATGTTATACAAGACGTGTTTTATGTTTGTCTCAGTGCAAAAATCGGCAGCTACATTAAAGCCCTTTGGCTCAGCTCTTTAGCTGATCTGTACTGGTGGCGTGTTAACCTCAGACTGCCAAACAAACACTTCAGATGTATGCGGATATTGAAAGGAGCAGAGACACTGCAACTTCTGCAATTTGTTCAGACATGCACAAAGAATTTTTTATGCTGATTATATGCCTGTGGATGGAATGCTAATTTCACAGACAGAGGTAGAAGAGGCAAAGGTGACCACAGCTAAACACTGCTGTAATTAAACATATCAGGGGTGGCTGAATGGCACTTAGTGTAAAAAGCTGGGAGTGATGACAGTGTATTGTATGCATTTTACTGTATCCTAACAAATGCGTTCATATTTAACTTAAAATGGGATTTTTATCTGCGTTCTTGAGGACTATGAATATTAGATTAAGAGTAAAATGTAAGAGAAACGTGATATATTTCTGTCCAAAGTCTGCAAAATCTATCTGCCTGCAACTTTAAAATATGATGCTTGCTGTTTAATCCATGCAAAGATTTTACCGAGATCACATTTGAGAGTTGGTTAGGGCCCAGCCAGTGAGAGAATGGTAAATGGACTGGTACTTTTCTACACTAATGGAGCACTCAAAGCACCTTTTTATTACAAACCTCATTCACCTGATCACACACACACACACACATACACACACATTCATACAAGTGTTTTTTTCTATACTTCAGAACACTATCTAACATTCGTGCCTACACTCATGGGGGACGCATGGGGAGCAACTCTGGGTTCAGTATGTTGCCCATGGATGCATTGATATGCAGACTGGAGTGCTGTGCGATTTGGGTATTGATCTGATACCAAGTAAATGCAAGGCCAGTATTTCAGATAGTAATACTTTTAACTTTTAAAGCTTTTTAAAGCAGATAATTTAGAGGAGACCAGTATGTCATGACTTATGGGATAAATCATCATCAAAGTGCAGATTCTGAACACATTTAAATGACCACTAAATCAATGTGATTATTACTTTCCTCAGTAATTAGATAAAACAACAGCTTTCAGCTTTGCATGTAGCGTTTGCAGGTCTCCAAACTTTTTTTGAAACCTGAAATGTAAATGCACCTGCCTCTAAAGCACTTTGGGTCAGCCTCTGTTGTTTTCTTTAAGCTATAAATAAATAAACGGTGATTATTATTTATTTCCCTGAGATCTTTGAGAGAAGAAATACACTTGTCACATATTATTAAATCTTGTAGATGCCTGAACTGTAAAGAAATAACTGCAAACTGCCCATAATTCATTCAAGACATCATCATGCTTGGAAAAATGTGGATGCTATGAAAGAAAACAGCTGTACAAGACCATGCCCTCCAGCTAAATAAAGAGAATCTCTCCATTTTCAGTCTTTTAGTCTTGAATACGGGCGATCGTGGCTGAAGAGTTGGCAGTTCGTCTTGTAATCGGAAGGTTGCCGGTTGGAGCCCTGGTTCCGACAGTCTCGGTGTTGTGTCCTTGGGCAAGACACTTCACCCGTTGCCTACTGGTGGTGGTCAGAGGGCCCGGTGGCGCCAGTGTCCGGCAGCCTCGCCTCTGTCAGTGCGCCCCAGGGTGGCTGTGGCTACAATGTAGCTTGCCATCACCAGTGTGTGAATGTGTGGATGACTGAATGTAGTGTAAAGCGCTTTGGGACTAGTAAAGCGCTATACAAATACAGGCTCATTTACCATTCAATATTATTATTATCATCATCATCATCACACTAACGCTAAGCTAGAGATACCCATGCATAACTAGATGTGTTTATTTTTTGCCTCAGTTTATCGGTACTCCTGATTTGAGAAGAAACTTGAAGAAATACAAGTTTGACAGGAAGGGAGAAGAAATGCACTTAAAGGTTACCTGCTAGAACAACTGTCCATCCAATTCAGGAGAATGGACGGTTTTATTCAGAGATAATCCTTTTACCATGGCAACAACTGTGCTCTGTAGCCTAAGGCCAGCTCACTGATTTGGCTTCCCAGTGCCAATATAGTGGGCAGCCAGTCATTGCTTGGGCAGAAATAACTGTCACTGCATCACCACTCAATAGCTCTCTCAGCCCACACTCATTTCCTGCTTTTCACATTTGTAAAATGTTTTACCGGCACTTGGCAACTGTCAATGGCATTTAAATTCCATGATAGCTGCCCACTCAAAATAAATGAAGACATATCAGAATAATCTACTGCCGTGACACGCTGTGATTCATCTACCAGATTAGCATCTATTTTTAATGGGTGCCGTTTTAAAATCAATTTTTATTTTAGACAAACTGCCATGGTAATATTGTACGATCCCTGGCTTTGTGGTTTTGGCCAGCATTACTTAGTCTTGAGGGACAATTGGATTATGAATCATAGCTCACCCAGTTTTGTCAAAAAGCGAAGCCAGGGAATCTCAGGACTGAGTCGAGGTCACTCATTTTAAAAACCACAGCCCAGGTAGCTTTCTCTCCTTGCCAACGGTTCTTTAATCGGTCACTGCGGGCCAAGCGCAGCAAGTCACTGAAACCTGTGTTGACATTTACCACTAGATCTCAGGGACGCACAGAAGATATTACAGTAACAGAAAAAGAACATCGCCTCTCATGGGGAATAAGATTGTCATGGGCTGGGTCTGTGACCCAGTGTTTGAGTTCTTATATGTATCTTTTGTATTCATTTGTGCCCTAGTTTAGCTCACCTAGTTAATTTCTAGATTGCTGTTTAGTCTTGTTCCTTAGTTGTTTATGTCATCTCCCCCTCTACTAAGTCTCCCTGGTTCATGCGTCATGTCTGCGTGGTTGTGTTTAGTTCATGTCATGTCTAATCTCCATGTTTCCTGTTTTACTTTGAAAGTCTGTATTCAATGTCAGTGTATTTAGTTTCACCTCTCCTGTCCTGTCGTTAGGTTCATGTGTGTCAGCTGTGCTCCCATGTGTGGCCACTTCCCCTGATCATCCCTCATGTGTATTTAGTCTCTGTGTTTCATGTAGTCTGTGTTGCGTCGTCTGTGTTCCCACCCTCCATGTTGTCACAGCCAGTCTTAGTATTCATAGTTTTTCCTAGTTTAGTCATAGTTTAGTTTGTCACTGCGTTTCTGCCTTATCTGCACTCCTTGTCACCAGCCACAATAAAGGCTCGCTTTCAGTTAAGTTTACTCCAGTCTACTCTCGTGTGTTCGCACCTGGGTCCACCACACACACCACCGCACGGTCTGCCTCCTCAGATCGTGACAAAGATACTTTTATAATATTTAATACTTTTATATTTACCTGCCAGGGGGGAGACCTTTCACCTGAATGTAATGTGAGATTTCCTGCTTCTGTGCTGTGAAGCTATGCTTAAGTGTTTTATTAAAAATGCATCTGCTGTGTGTGTGTAATCCTAACATGTTCATGCCAAATTTCTTAACCAGCCCAACGGGACAGATCTGGACATCCAGCTGTCAAATTTTAATCACTTCTTAGAAAAATGGTGACAGTAAAGCGGATACTAAAGTAGTACTATTTACCAAACATGCATCTGTGTCAGTCTTTCAGTCATTAACACTTGAAGTCTTAGTGCCAAATCTGTTGTTATTTCTGCAGAATTTCGTCACGGCGATGTAATCCACAACACAATATCAGTTTTCTTTGTTACCTGATATGTGCCTCCCATGTCCAGCTCACTTAAATAATTTCCTCGTGCACCTGGATAAAGGGATAGATTTAAAACTTAATCTCTTTGGTTACTGCTACATCCCTTCTAATAATGAAACGGAGATAAAACAGTCCATGAAATAAAGTGCGCGTTTTCATCCCAGTGGCTCTGCGTGCATTGGCTTAATAACAGCAGTGAATAGGGCTGCTGGGCTGTGCCAAAAGCTGCAGAGGAGAGCAGCAAAGAAAAGGGGATCTTTTACAGCTCCCACTGTTATTAATAGAACCTTATTAATTACTCACTGTGGTATCAAATATAGCACAGACAACAGGCCTTGTCTCAGCTGGAGAGCGGCAGAGCCATGCAGAGCAACTGAGCATGAAGCTGGCCTTAGAACAGCTGCTCGGGCCTTAAACACCTGAGTCCACAATGAACCAGGCAGACACGGCTCATCTTGTCCTCCATCAGCTGTCGACTAGCACAGTGTTTACCTTCTCCTTGGATGGAAACAAGTCAGTGGGACCCATCGACGTGAATATGCAAAAAGACGTTTCTATCAATCTAATTCTGATTTAGTGGATTTAGTGTTTGCCGGAGTTTCCACTGGTTTTTAAACTCTTCTTCCCTTGTCAGTGGTTTTGATTGCATTAAATGTCTGTCAATAAATCCTGCTGTGAGCATTTTATAAAACTTCCCAGACTTGTTGAATATATTTGCTTGTGTTAATCGGATGTTTTGCAAGATTAATTGTATGATGGAAAAAACGTTTTTCTTCATTACAAGGCTTTAATAGCAGCAATGGCAGTGTTGCATTTATTTAAACATTTATATAATAAATTTGTTTTCCTATTTAAGAAAACATCTTCACAGCAAAATAATAATACTATTTGCGACAATAAATTACTTATAGAAGTCAAGTAAGTGATGGTACAGACAGCTAAATGTGCACAATTTGAACTTTTTATATTGAGTTTTGTGCACAAGTCAAACTGAAATTGCTCAAAGTACTTCCTTTTTTTTGAGTGCTCCCACCAGCAGCACTCAGGCACTTGTCTTAGAGTTCATTATTCTTGTATGACCTATAGATGTGGCCATCAAAATTCTGTCAGTAGTGATGGTCACCAAAATGTAGCAGCCATTATGGCAGATTACATAAATACACATCTTCCCTCACAGGTACAGCAAAATGCTTTTACGCCGTGACAGAACTGTATGTACATGTTCCCTTTATTGCTGGACTAATGTGCCAGCCTGCATTAGAGCTACTTAACTTCCTGCATGTAGTGAAAATGCATTAGGCAGAGGATGCTGTGTACTGTGTGGATTCAGCATCTGTATCTTGGTTGTTTCCAATGAGTGGACCGTTCTGTTATACCCAGTGACAAGTACCACAGTTCACATCACAGGCAGGTTTCCAGCTGTGTGATTTACAGTGGTTAACACGGTCGTTATGCTGTTGAGGAACACAATAACATTCCCAAAGCTGAGAAAGGCATTGTGTCGTACTTGACCTATGACCTGGACAACGTTGGAATTTGGTCTGTATTACTATGTTTATGCCATAGTGCTGTATACTGTTAGCAAAAGAAAACAGACCCTACATTCATAACAAAGGAACAAAGATATTAAGCATAAATTACCTCAACATCAGGTGATTATCTTTCAAATAGAGTACTCTTTGTATAGAGAGAAAATTTACAGTGCAATTGTTTGTTTTTCAGTAAAAAAAGACTCCTGGAGAAATGTGAAAATAAGAGTATCAAGCACTCACAGAGAACCCTTTCCTGCTCATTGAAATTGCCTGTGCACGGCTGCCCTGCCAGTTGCCCAAGACTCCATTTCTGTAACCTTTTGTGGAACACGATACGGGATCAATGAAATTGCAACAGCCGTGGCAATGGCTTTAATGCTCTCATGTATTGATCGTAGGTTGTCTGTGACTGCAGTCAATAACCTGTAGATGTAACTAGGGACCAGGGTGGGAAAATCAGCCCAGTCCCATAAGAGCTCAGCAATGTGCTTTTCACATAGACTTGCCATTAGCAGATGATTGCATGGCTTGTGAAATGCTCAATAACAAATCTAGAGGAGGCTGTAATGATAAAAGTTTACTTTGTTGCATGGAAGTCTCACAGTCTCGAATGCCACAGTGCCTGTAAAAGGGGCATTACTTAATCCATGAAGTTTATTGACCTGTTCCGATTATTGACCCCTTTTAGCAACTAAAAAGATTTATAACCTTCCAGTCCAGCATACTACGTCATATTCTCACATCAATATGGCGCATATTTAAAGGAAATGTCTGAATAGTTAATACTCACTTTTGGCTTTCTGTTTCAGATGTTGATACTTTTTTGATGCATTTGATGGCACTTATTTACAAAATCATGCTCTTTTTGTCCCTCTTTGGGGTTCCTCTAGGTCAGCCATTCCCAAAGTCAACCATGCTGCAGCCCACTTAAAAACCAAAGAAATCCCATGGGTCCCACCCAATTTTATTTAAAAAACTTGAACAACACAGACTGTTGGTTATACAATGGGAAGGCCAGTGTGTGACCAATCTGCCAATTGAACACAAGCTTCTAAGAGCAGTAAACTGAAGTCGGGGTAATGAGTAATATCAAATCACTGCCTCCTATTACCAGTTTTGATGTAGTTGTCATAAAAATAAGTATGTAGCTCTACAGACTTGTAAGTAATTACAAACTCAATTTCTCTTATTACTACAGCTCACCTGTGCTACCTTTGCATCCAACCAGGGGTCCCTGGCCAACACTTTGGGAATCACTCCCACTGACCAAAGGCATGTTTGTTGCATTTACTGATGATTATTGGTGAAGCTGCTTCTCTGTTTCTACTCAGTGTAGCTGCGATAGGCTGCAGACCACCCCATGACCCAAGTTAGGAGACTGATTAAACATTTTCAGTCACTCACTTCAAGATTAACTAAGTTTATGAATGTTTTAATTGTGTTGACAATCTGGCAACGATAGATGAAAATGTACATTCTCCGATTCCCCCTGTGAAATCAGTTGCTAAAGCCCCAGTTACACAGCCCTAGAAACTGGTTAGTGAACTGCCAACTGCCAGTTGTAAGTATTAAAAAAAACAAAACAATAAACTAAGAAACTCTGTGTAATTGTTGTGGCCACTTGTGGGTTGAATGAACAATGCTGTAGTCTCTGGAAACACTTGCACTCTGCTCGACCGATTTCACCCAGCAACAGCCAGAAATCACTCACTAACCAATTTCCCGGGGGTTGCCAACTGGTCTTTAGGCTTGTGTGACTGAAGCATAAGTAAATGTTATTTAAAATTTAAACACTTATATTTACTTATAAATCTTAAATGCATTTCAATTCCTTGCAAAACCTGAAAACTCCATTTAAACATTAAACTGACAATTAAGGTGGGTTAATTTTTAAATATGGTTAAAGGGAACAGCTTACAGTTGCAGTAATTTCCTAACTGTGATGTATATGGCTTGACCACCTGCTCCAGCAAACACTGTTAGGGGGTTGGAAGCTTTTAGGAGGTTATTATGTAGGGGCTTCTGCAAAAAAAAAAAAAAAAAGCATGATAATAAGATTGAGACCCGCTGATGAATTGCACTGCAGCCTTTGATTAAGTAGTCATACAATATTTAAGAAAAAAATGTACATGCAAAATGTATGTTGGGTGCTGAGTTTTCAAGGTGCTGCCAAAAGACTGCAAGTCTGGGAATGTGCATTGCTATCATGGGATGGAACTGTAAAAGTACAAGAGATGGTGGTGTTTAGAAGTCATTTTTGTCTGTGGTGACTTTGGTTCAGACTGAAATATCTCAAGTGCCACAGTCTTGGTAGATCATCAGCAGAGAATGACTTCTACAGTTTAGTGATCACCTTTTTCTACTATTATTACTGATGAAAAAAAAGTGATGTATCTATTGTTGTTTTGGTACATGAGAAAACCGCATCATTTAAAAGGATTTGACGTGAGAAGCACTGCAGAAATAGCCTCTATTTACATAACTTCAGCTATCTGCTTTGGAAACCTGTGAGTCACAGGGTGTTAACCATGCTAAGCTCAGTTGAGTCAGGCCTTTACAGAATGTCTATGATTGTCAACACTCTGACATTAATAACCCAATAGCCCATGGATCATTTCAGAGCCGCTCTGAGGCCATTTTCGATCCCTAAAGACTTCGTGTGAAGCTCTTAAATCTGTTAGTGGCAAGCCAATCAGTGAGAGATCATCATTCTGCAGCTGCCACTCTCAAAGTGACCTGACAGTAAAACAAAAATGCCACCTATACGTGGATAGTAGAAAACGTCTTTAGTGTGACAGCCACAGCTACAAACTGGATCCCTTTAAGCTAATTAGATTTCAATTTAACCAGATATACAATCTCAGAGTTGTTTATCACTACAGTGGCGACATGTTCCCTCTAATTATTATGTAGTATTGTTTGTGTGAGTCTGTGTTCAATAGCAGCTACATTTTTTTCCCAGGCAATTATCTCTCCAGTGTCTATTTATCTCACTGTTTCTCCAAGTTGAGAATTATAAATATATATGATTAAAATAACCAGGTCTTTTGTTTCTTCGTGTAGAATTAATTATGATTTAATGACAGTTTTTAATGCTGCTGAATGACTGGCAACCAATAGATCACAGTTTTATATCTCCAAGTTTATCACCGAGTGTATGGCAATAAGAATGTATTTATGAGGGATGCTGCTAACAACCCAATATTTTGCTGATGGCGGAAAAAATGTTTCTGTATGGACCTCTTGACACTGCAACAAATAAATCTGATTCCAAGCAAATTAACCCAAAGTTGTTATAGAGTAAAATGAACTAACTCCATTTCTTTTCATAAAGGAGACAAATCATCAAGTATGAAGGACTAGATCAGAGCAGTGCAGCAGAACACTCAAGTCCATGTTATAGATTTTATTCACCATGTTGAAACCACCATGGAATCTGCCTGCACTGCCATACTGAAAATTTAAAACTCAATAATGTGTAAAATACTGGCCAGTGACACGGCCATTGCCACACTATATATGAACTCTGAGTAAGTGTAGTGAGAGTAGTGTGGAATCAGAAAATATTCAGGGTCCTTCAGTGTTTTTATATTTTGTATTGATCAGATTTTAAATGGTTGAAATTGCACAGCTGATACTCAGCCAACCACAATGACTTTCATCTTTTTTTCCCCAACCATTTTCTTACACTTCTACCAATTCTAGGCAGCCGGAGCATTTCCCAGCTGTAACAACAAAAGGCAGGATCACAGGCCAGTGGTGACATTGTTGCCACATAGCGAAATCTAGTTATGTATCCTTCCCATATGGTGCTTTTGTGGCAGCAACAAAATGAGTGAGGTTGCAAAAACCAAGAGGTGCACCGAACTGCGACTTGGATGACAGATGTGATGTCATCATGAAGTCAAGAATAATGGTCCCATAGCACAGAAAGACCTCATACCTGTGGCCAATTCAGAATGACCAGTTAACCTAATTTCGATGTCTTTGGACTGAGTGCCGATGGATTCAAACCCTTGACCTAGCTGCTTTAAGGTAACAGTGCTAACTACTGCACCACTCTGGGGCCAGTGGTGTCCTATTTTTATATCTTTACAATGTTGCCATGTTAGGTTTTATGATGACAACACTTGAGCACAACAATTTGACAGTCACTGAGCAGTGTCTAATTCCACTTATTGGACTTATTAATGGCATTTTATGCAATTAACAGAGCCTATTTGTCTTGATCCTGGTTTGTTGATCCAGTGCTTTGAGTTTTTTGTTATTATTTTCCAGTTTCTGCTGTTTTGTATTTGTTCTTAGGGTTTGAGTTGTGTGTTTAGTGTTCTATTCTCCCTACCTGTGTCCTTCCTCTGTGTTCTGTTCGTGTCCCTGAGTTGGTATTGTGAAACAGTCTGTGAGTTTCCTGTTTTACTTTGTAGGTTTGTGTCTCGTTATGCCCATTAGTTCCAGCTGTGTCCCCTCCTGTGTGCCATTTCCTAATTACCTGGTGTGTGTATTTATACTGCATGTCTGCCTGTGCTCCTCGTTGTGTTGTCTGTGTTTCTCTATGAATCTTCTGTGTACCCAGCATTATTCCGTGTTTCACCGCGTCGCTCTGCTCCTCGCCCCGTGTCCTCCTTTTGTGTTAGTTTTCCCAGTTTAGGCTATGTTTTGGTTCTGCCCACATCTTGGTTATTGCTCGCTGTAAATAAATCTCACTTGCACCTCCACCACTGGCTGCTATTTGGATCCTCCTTCTCACCTCCACACGACTGCCGCCCCAGCCGTGACACTATTTGTTTTCAGAACAAAATTTTAATAATGATTAAAGAATTTGGTGGGAGTCCACCTCTAGCAGACTTATAGTTTTACTCAGTGCTAAAATTTGAGATGTCTTTATTCTTTTTAATTTCTTCCAGCCAGAATTCCGGTTAAAGTGTGGTAGAGAGTAGACGTGGAGGAAACCCCGGGGATGAAGTTGGGTTACTTGCTCTGTATTAGAATCCTCAGTTAGTCTAATTGTCAGTACTATTCATTTGCAGGGGTAAGATAAATCACTAGGCGAAATTATTTCTTTTTTCAGTTATACCAAGTGTAATCCAATCATTTGTCCCTTCCAATTTGTGACTGGAGAGCTGTAATGAAAAAGTGAAAGCTCTGGGATTAATGGACAATTTCAAGCTCCCGCTACATACGCCACTTCAACTAGATGAGCTTGATGTAGTGCTGGTGTTCTTGGATGTTTTGTACTAGCATTATTTAGCATGTCGTGTTGGTAGCAGTGGATGGAGTGGAGTTGCCTAATTGGCTTACTTTCAGCTATAACGTTTAATGCTATAATGTATGCTGTCATGGGTAGATCATGTGTAACAGTGTGGAGCAAGATGTTCATTCATGGTGGGGGGTTTTTTGTTTTGTTTTTTTTGCACAGCATGCCACAATAAATCTATGTGCTGCATCCATCAAAATAAATAGAGCCTATGTAGAATCCAGTCTGGTGGTTAGAGGCATGATCAGAACAGCCACTGAGTAATCTCAGATCTGGTTGATTAAGTCTGTCACTTAGAGAAAATCATGACACATTCAGTAGTATAATTGTATGCATCAATACTTCGCCAAGGCCTAATAAAGCATAGAGAAAGAAAGCGAGTATGACTGAGCCTTGTAAATATGCATTTTCCTGATCTGAATCAGCCTATGCTGACGTTGCTAGGCCTTGACATTTGTGAAGGGAGAGCTGTCTGAATGTAGCTCTGAGTGTAACATGTACTGTAAGCATCATTTGGAAATAAATACCAAGATGAAAACACCATGAAAGCTGTTTATTTTTTCAGCATCCTGTAGGTCTTTCTTATCCCAACTCAAACATGCACAATGTTCTTTTCATGCTAGAGGACATAAGTTTATGAGCAAGGACCTACCTACAGAGACGCGCAAAGTAATTTATTAGTTAGATGATTACAGATCCGGCTCTTCGATTTTACTTGCCTCTATCTGTCTATTTACCTTTTCCCACACTCTGGGGCATAGCGTGTGGGGAATAGCAGAAAAAGCAGGATCTATTTTTCTTCATCAGATAACACTATTTCAATTTGGGAAGCTTTGCTGCCATTTTAGCTATCTGAACTGCTTCATTGGCTGCCAGAGAAGTTTGCAAATTGTTGCTGATTAGACTGTTTTCACTGACAGAACAAAAACTGCCAAGTAAATCCTCTTGATAGTAAAGATTAATTACTATTGAGAACATTGCTACACCTTGAGATGTGTTCTGGGGGGTTTTCGGTGAGAAACGATATCTCTTATTAGATTAGTTCTTATTCAGTTTTGAGAATATGTTTGCCAATTTCATTAGACAGTTAAAATGACTGTATACAGTACCTACATCTGTTTTTCTTTTTGTTTTGCCTCTGATGTTCTTCTATGGTAATGAAGGACATCAGTATGTGTGTGTCTTTGTCTAAGTTAAGGGTTTTAGGTTTAGAAAGCAGTTGTTTTTGTGTCACACACAGCCTCCCCTGTGTTTTGTGACCCTAGACACTGAAAAAAAATATTGAGCACTTTATATGCACAGAAATTGTTAAGTTCGTTTGTCCTTGAAAGTAGAGTTCATCTCACCAGTATGATTGCTGGGTACCGTACTCAAGCATGCTTATGCAAACCCTTCCTTGGAACCTTTCCAGTGGGCTCGGGGAAGGTTTAGCTGGACTTGGGCGCAGCACACATGCTGTATGATCACTATCCACCCCCGTAACACAGAACTCCACTTAGAGTAATTAACAAATGTGTGACAGAAGAGTGTATCACCGCTTACCTAATTAAGACACAAAATACATAAAACTGTGAACCTCGTGCTCCGCAAGAGCACAATTTAAGAGCATGTGTGGGTGTGAAGCGTGAGCACGAGAGAGGAGTAGACATATGAAGATAAACTGAAGTGTACTCTGGCCCAGATCATTAAGGGCAGTGTGAGTGAAGACCAGCGAAAAGCGGGGACAATCGTGCAGACATGGTGCAAGATAACCATGCTTAGTGTGAGCACGCTCAAGATAAACTACTGCATCTGCGAGGTATCTTGAAAATCTGCACAGGTGTACCTGCAGGTCACATTTTAAAGGCAAATGGTCATCAAACTGAATATTGATTTGATTTCGATTTTTTATTTAGCGGCACATCATCAGATGACATTTAGTGCCCAGGACCTTTGAACAGCATTGCTCAACACAGGAGTCAGAGCGTCTGCTGGTGGTGGAAGCGACCCCTGCCATGCGATAAATTGACTGTGGAAATGTTTTGCACAACCAAGATAACCTCACCATTAGATACTCGCTGTGTTGGCCTTTTACTTTGATGTTTGTAAAAGAAAAATGTTTTAGCAAGATGGGACAAAGGGATTTTTATTTCACGTTAGTATCAATTGATTTGCTCTATAAGCTTAAAAAGTCTGTGCAAAAGTCTTGAGCCATCCCTTCTTTGTATTTTGCTTCAAAGGAGCATTTTTTTTTTTGAAAGAGGGATGCATATGTTTACATGTTGTACGCATGTGAAGAACAAAAACAGACCTACAGCAGATGAAAAGGGTTTTAAAGCAGTGTCCTTAAGAAACTGAAACAAAATCCTCACAGGATTTGGGAGATTCATCAGCATGTACAGGTACAACCATAAGTGTCTACGGCCATCTGTAAAATACATTGGAGGCTTTGTCATGGTTTGGGAATGCATTTCAGCCAGCTGTGTTGGAGATTTTGTCCCAACCAATGGAATTATGAACAGTCTGTAAAGAATCTGACTGGCAAAGACTTAATGTTACATCATGACAATGATCCTAACACACTGCCAGTGTAAGCATACCTGGATAGAAAAACACACAATGGAACGCTAACAGTCATGGAGCTACTTCCTCATGTATGTTTTCACAAGTTTAATTGAACCTATTGCCCATTTTCTTAGCAAAGGATAAAGAAATGAGGGGTGGCTCAAGACTTTTGCACACTACTGTGTCATTCTTTTTAAGTTTAATTCTCGTTGTTTGATTGTTTACATCTGTTTGTTTTTGTCTTTAGTCAACAGGTGACATCTTTGTTTTATACCACTATCATGGATGCAGGTATTATTCTTCTATAACGAGGTTACTTTATAACCAGGGGTGCACATAAGTGGTCCGCAGGTGGGCACGCGCTGTCAAAATAAAAGACACGCACCAGATAAGAAGTTGCAATGCATGTTTGCGTACATATAAAAGGCACTGTTTTTGTGCACTAGAGTGGGATTTTCACGGCACACTCCGCACCACATCTCTGTGCGTTCATAATTTGTTTGAAGCCAGCTCACCTCCTGCAACCACTTTCCCGAGAATACGCGCTTTTTTTGCGGTTCGGACTCCTTCTGACATTTCTTTGGAGGTGGAGGAACACCAAAGTAATTGCTTAAAGGAGCTTCTTTGACATCTTTAAGAGTTCTAAACAAATGTCTGTCCTCCTCTAGAAAATCGTATGTATGCAAACGTGCGTTGCAACTTCTTATCTGGTGCGCGTCTTTTATTTTGACAGCACATGCGCACCTGCGGACCACTTATGTGCACCCCTGTTTATAACTTTTTTTTCATTTTAGGTGATATTCAAAAAAAAAAAGTTCAGCAGTGTGGATAAAATTGAAACCTGCAGCTATAAATAGTTACACTTAGTTTTCAAGGCTAAGAGCCTGGTGTTCAACCACTATAGCATAGCAAAAAGGAAAGAGATGTTACAATGTCCAAGAGATGATTGGTAATTTAAAAGTGTTTAATTTGTGCAAAAGGACATCAGAAGTAATGGGAATGAAACATTTGTTCATTTGCCCCAACAACTAAACAGTTGGGTGCCTACACTGCAAAATACACCAGTAACAGACCCCCCAAAATAAATTAGATATCAATAAATGAATATCAATAAAATAAATGATTTTTTTTTAGTGCGTTTTGTGGGTTTTTTTTTTTTTTTTGCTAATATTGAACTGTTACAGTGAGCCAGAGGTTGTGAAAAATGACCCATACATTTAAGAGATAATCTAAATCTTCACTTTTAGTTGTTATCTATAATATCATTATGGCTGTCTAGATTGCTTTAACTCCACTTTATCATTCTCTGTTTTAAGTCGTGTTGTTAACACTCATCACGTGGCTGAATTTGATCTAATGCCTGCAAAATGAAACATTTGATCAAGCGAGGGTGTGAAAGCAACACAGTCCATCTGAGGAACATATGTCAAAATCGGTTGAAATGTAATTAGAGCTGCGGCATTACGTTTGGATCGCTGACACACTCTGTCCCCCCCTGTTGAATTATTCATAAATGTTATAATTCTCAACCATATGGACCCCATTCTTACCGCCAGTTTTGGCAATGTGGATTATGGCACTTTCACATTGTGGCGGGGCTGAGATACTGCACTGATAAATTAAGTGGCTGTGTCATTTGCAGGAGTATAAATGGAATGAACCCCAGAATAGAGAGGTCTTTCATCTTTTCTGGTAAGACTGTCCTGATTACATCTAAATGTAGAGCAACATTTAGAGGACTATCAATCAAGAGGAACCATGAAAAAAGGGGGTGGGGACTGAAGGAATTATGCTCCAAAATGGCTTCCCTCGCTTTAATTTCCTGTGACAGTGTGCATTAGCTCTCATCACCGCCTTACTGCCATTAGACTAGCAAATGATTATGGTTACTGCCTCCACCAGCAGTAGAGAGGGAGCTAATGTAGCGTTTTCATGGTGTTTTCAACTCACATCCCACCTCCGCGATGCCGCCTTTGCATCTCTGACTCTTTTAAGTGTCTTTTTAGACTTTTTCCACTCTATCAGATTCTATTCATTTTCACTCTTCAGAGCCCCATCTGCCTCTCGGGCCCTCAGGGCGAGCCTTTAAAAAGCTGTATGTCTTTTTTGTGTTCTCCCCCTGCTAAGTACAGTAACTGGGGTCAGTCAAGCTTCAAACTAACTCAGTGTTTGAGGATGCTTGCACAAAGGAGGCGACTGCTTGTAAGTGTTTTGACGTGTTTGCTTCAGCTCTGGTCCTTTGCAGTCTTTGAGGGAAGACGGATTCACTGGGAGCGCGGGATGAGGAGACGGTGGGCTTGAGACACAGGGAGAGATGGTGTGCGTGTGTGATTATGGCAGGTATCTCTAAAACTGCAGAAGTAAATTTCATCAAACATTGTTTCTCATCATTAATGAGGTTCATCCCAGCTTAGATCCCCCATCGGACACCTAATTAGGATCTGCAGCTGGTTAGTACTGTCAATTACTTTCACATACACTTACTGACATTCACGTAACACTGCTGGATTGCAATCGCTATGCATTGGTGAGCAAATCCACTGCAGATAAGATATATTTATCATTCAATTTACAGTGCATCTCCATTTATCAACAGTGTAACTAATGATCAGGATGACAGATTGCAGTAAATCTATGTCTATCACTAGTTCCTTAGGCCCTCTTTATGTATGCTGTCTGTTAACCCTTTCATCTATCTTCTCCACATCACTGCTGATGGTTTTGATAGGATAAAACAGAAAACAGTTGATCCTGGCAAAATCAAGTGAACATCAAGTGGGGATCTTTTTTGGCTTGTTTAAATCATAGGATGACAAGGCCTCCCACCAACTGCTTCATGGCCATCATGAAAAGCGACTGCAGGCTGCAGTGCCCTCTACAGAAAGATTTCTCAGAAGGCAGTCTTACTTTATTAAGTTCAGGGTTCTACAGTACATGTACAATATTGTATTGATCTGGTTTGAGAAAGGACTTTCTCAAAGGAGTGCAACTTGAAGAAATGTTAAACCACCTAAATTACTTTGAACTAAGTAATAATCAGTGATTTAAAGGCCAAGAATGCCCAGACAAAGATTTTCTGTCTGAAGACAGTCGAGTATAGAGATTTAACATTTCTATACAAATTTATTGGATATAAAAAGTACAGTCCAATATTACATGTTTCTCTGTGGTTTATAGATACAAAAAAAACCACTTGTTATCCAAAATCTGTGAAAAAAAAATAGCTCTGATTGTCAATTCTCAATAAATGAGCTCTACCTCCTACGCTCTCTGCTCTCTAAGATTAAAAAAAAAATCAATTTCTGACAAAATTTATTCTGAACAGTGCCGTAATATGGCACAGGAGTCAAAGGCTAAATGTCATAACGTCTGTCATGGAGCATGTCCCAGTCATAATGACACTGTTCGCCTTGAACTGAGGACCGCAGGCCATGTCAAGCGTCAGTATAATATCCTCATTACAATAACACAGGCAGTAGCTCTGATCCATCAACAGACACAAAGCACCGAGAAGACAGGTGCACTATGTACTACCACTATGTACTAGCAGAGCTTGGAACGTGTCTGTTTTATACTCTAAATATAGTGTGATTCTCAAATCTAGAAAATACGTCAGCTAGTTAAGTGACCAGATGCTCTGGAAGCACGTGCATTAGCACATCAGCCTGAATCTCAAACTACAGAAGAAAAAGAAAAAACTTTATTCACTAAAAGTTCATATTCATAGTGATGCTGCAGGTACGATAGGTTTTGGAGAGCTTAACTCCAGTTTGGTGGCTCCTGCTTTCACAAAGGCTTGCATTTGTGAAACGACTCACCAAAGCACCCATCGATTCCACCCACACAAGGATTAAAATGTGTTAGGCGTAGCATTATGTTTCTCAAAATTAAGATCACATTTCACCCGAATCCCCAAGCATCCCGCCTCAAAAACTACTTTGCAGTATGTCCTTGCTTTTCCAATAAAATCCTTGAACTAGGCAGCGTAAAAACACTGCTGTAAACTTCAAGACTTTATTTAAATCTCCCTTGTAGCAACTAGTGACAAATGTACTACAGATATGTTATTGTACAGCAGGGAAAATACTTTGTTTTTTCAACTGCAATTTGATTTTCTGATACCAAAGCCCACTCATATCTGAATTACTTTTTTGCATGCAAAATAAAATAGTCCAATAACACAATCTAACAGCTTTTGCGGTAGATAGTGGCAGCTTAATAAATGTAACCACTAAACTATTGGTAGAAACAGTGTAACACACTACTTACATATTTCTTGCTTTCATTTTTTAATTCACTAGCTGGGCCCACGTCCTCATTTTAGGTTTGACAGCGTTTTAGTAGGGAAAAGTGAATGCTTTGACATGAATTGAGTTACGGGTTGGGGAAGGCCTCGAAGGGGACTGGAGATGGCTCCCGGGCCTGGTAGATCCCCATGCACTAAATAGAAATGCAGAAGTTAAAGAATTGAGAACAAGGAGGGAGGGTGGGGCACGTAAACGAGAATGAACAGCTTGCAGAACTGAGGGAACCTATGTAGATGACAACCGGAAGGAGAGTGTTTGGAGGCGTGGTCCTGCTCCCGAAATTCCGATACATAATCTCCAATAAGCTCTAACACAGTCAACTGTTATGAGTGACAGAGTTACTGCTTTCAGTCAGTTCAATCATAAAGTCCACCATATTTCTTAGAAAGTTATGTCAGTCTTCTCGGTGCTCTCACAATTTTTCCGTCAGTCTAATTTTGCAATGATCCACAATTTGGCAAAACAATTGTATTTAAAAACGGCTTTCAGGTCTTGTTTTGATGCTGCCACATATCACTCAACCTCTCTCCATCTCATGTGTTCTTCCAGCATAGATGGAGTTATGTTATTTATAAAATCATTATATTTTTTTTTTTTTTTTTTTTCCGAAATTAAATGTGATGTCCTCTTGGAAAGCACATTTACAGAACGCTGATGATGGATGACATGATATGACGAACTGGAAAAATAGGAAAATAAAAGGAATTTAAGAAAACCTTTGTCATTAGTCAGTTTCACCCAGTAATAGTCTGCCTAATGACTTGGGAGCTGCAAGTAGCCACACTCATGCAACTTAACAAAATTATACTTATGAACTGTGTGCAGCTTTTGCAGACAAATAATGAATAAAATGACTGTTTTGGTCTGTAATAGTTGGCACAAACCGTGCTGTTTTCTGTTTTACAATTAAAATTTAGTGTCTATTTCAACATTCACATTTATGTAGCACCCAGTCACACGGGCCTGGTTGGGGTATAGACATTGTCATTGATTACTGGGCTGATGTGACTAGTGCTTAAGTGGTGTGAGATTTGTTCTGTGTGGCAAATGTACAGGCATTTAAGTCATATAAGTAGTAATAGATGCTTGTGTTAACGATTCTTGTGGTAAAACTTGAAGTATTAATATAGTAAGGCCTACAACTTTATTTCAACTTTAACACTAACACGTTCACACACAGTTGGAACATCTCTTATTTAGACTATAAGAGAGAAACAGAGGGAATTAAACAAAATACTAGCTCTATTTGCAGATGGGTGGCTTTACCTTTACACCTAAAGAGAATATAGTGAACCTAAGATCGGTTTTAGTGGTGCAGCATGGGGAAAATTATCACTTAGGAACAAATTGTGATAATTTCTATTGTGAGCTCCAACAGTGCCTTGAGGTGACTGTTGTTGTCATTTGGAGCTGTATAAATAAAACTGAATTGAACTGAAGTTGAGTTTGAGCTATCCTTTCTGCTCTGAGGTTTACTTTTCTTGTTGGATTCAAATAACTGAATTTGACAAGTTATAGTCAGACTGATATCACATGAGCTATCACAGATGATTTATAGGTGTATTTCAGTAAGTGAATCTAATCAGCACCATTGGGTTAAATTTAAATAGATGTCTGCAACCCTTGTTATAGCCTAACATTGACCATGAACACTGCAGATTGCCCATTTCATCTTGTCGTGTGAAGTGCACACCAGTGATGGATACACCAATTGGACTGTCTCTGTTATTGTTCCCTCCAGTAAGGCTGAAATTTGTTTGAAGCACAGAAGGTGCACAGCGATGTGAAACAATAACTCAGATATGTTAAACCTGAAAAATGAGTCTCGGCAGGGATACAAAGTGTAGATATTTTTGTTCAAATGTAGGGAAGATTCATCAGAAAGATAAATATTCAAGTAAAGTACAGATATCTGTAGATTGTACTCAAGTGAAGTAATGAATGATTTGTACTCTATTACTTCTCACTCCTGGTGTAGATTTTCTTTTTCCTTTTTTCTTTTCTTTTCTTTTCTTTTCTGTTTTTTTTTTTTTTCCAGAAAAGACAGACTATCCAAGACGTGATTTTGAGGAGTAAATGCACTGAATGGTCATTTAGGAAAAATAGGTAATAATAGCATTAAATCAGGGTTTTATAAAACAAATTTTTAACAGGGAATTTTAACTTTATATTCTCCATCGGTGTAGTTAAAGGTAATAGTCTATCAACCTTCTTCCACTTATCCAATTCAGGGCCCTGGGAGGTCTGAAGCCAATCCCAGCTGCCATAATGCTGTAATACTCTATGTAAATTTTTAACATTGATTAATGTTTTATTTTGTTGGCTTGTTTATTTAAAAAAAAATACAGCAATGTTAAAAGCCAGAGTAATGTGTAATATTCAGTCCAACAGTCCGTTTCATTTTAGCTCAACACCATCAATGGTGTCAGATCCATTTTACTCAGGCAAAGGCAGACATAACATTATAACAATGTGTAATGAACTCATTAAGGTAGTTTTAGTATGATGATTTGTTGCAGATGGTTTTATGTTTTTTTCCACAGATGTCACTCACGGTTACAGCATGTTTGAATTCATCTACATGGACGAATGAGGACTCGGCTCATCTCATGGTCTTTACTTGGTGCTAAACCTCAAAGAACACAAACCCTAGTCCATGAACATGTAAACAATATCCATGATCTTACATTAAATCACAACTGATATTGTTGATTTCCTAATGTATCAAACAGATCAGATGCTGAGAAGAATCTACAAAAGACGGACTTTAGGTTCAGTTTGGTTATTAGATTTTTGCTATGATATGAGCAAAAATGTGACTGTAGAGGGCTTATTGGAGCATTTACAGGCTATGGGTGGGAAAGTCCAGTGAACTCAAGTCCATTTCAGCATTGAGTAAATGAGTCATGCATGGGTCTCACATTCCTACATTCTTTCAAAATACATCAAGATGTCTCTTATTTATTATAAATGTGGCAGTGGATTCCTGAGCTATTCAGGCATCCTCAGGCTGACAGGTAGGGGACATCATTATGACTGGCTTCAAAGGGAAAGGGGAAAAACAACATGTCTCAGCTTTGAAATACAAATCCACGGGCAGTCGAAGTGAAATGCCCCTAACACCAATGAACAGAGACATTTTAATCATCGCATCTCTGTGTTATCTCTCATGTCATGTATAGAAGACAACATTAGTAAAGATGGCCAACAGCTGCTACTCAGGGGTAGAAACTGGGAGTGTGTGCCCTCGAGCTTGTTGGTAGCAGAGGAATAACATACTGTGACAATAAGAGACATGAAGAGCAATGAATATGACTTCAAAGCAAGAGGCAGACTTTCTGTAATGTAACCCACAATGACAGAAAAGAAGCTAGTACCTGAACAGGAAGGAAAACATTGCTCTATGTGGTTCTTTATTTTCTGTTCAGTCTGCCTCTGCTAAAAATAACATGAACTTTAGAGCATATGTTTTAATGGTTATATTAGGAAGACTAGGAAATATATGCATGCTATATGTAAAGTTAAAAAAATAATATGCTACAAAATGTAAAATTATAGTAAGAGCTCTGCTTTCATGACAGTAAATGCAAACTTTATTGTGAGTCTATGGCGTGCACAGGGATGGAGAGAAATGAAGGATGCAGATTAACATGATTAAAAATGTTGTCATTTAAGGAACTCGATATTGGGCGATAAAAGTAGTACAAGTACAAGTCTGCAAACCAAACATGGAGACAAAGTAAAAAATCCAAACAAAGGCTCTTTGACAACATCAGAAAGGTAAAACTCATATTCTACCAGAATATGATATATATTTGTTGTACGCCAAATCACCACAACTTTATGTTGTAAGGTAAAGACCCCATGATAATACAAAAATAAAAAAATTCAAAAACCTAAATTTCAGTTACTAGGATAACTTAAACAGGACCCCAAACCTGATTAAGAATTCAAAATCAAAAACAACCCCAAGCCCTTGGACATGTGACGTTATGTTCAGAAAATGTACAAAATAAATAAATACATAAATAAAAAAATATTCAAAACTTCATGAGACACCTAAAAAGGTCTGTTAAAGCCGCATTTTCTTGGCTGGATTAGTTACCAAGATATAAATATAAGATAAAAGAATAATGTTTTCAGTCACACACTGTATATTAAAGATGGCCATAGCCATCATGATGTATTATTAAGTTTTGTTGGTTAACTATGACAAATTTTTCTTTCTTCTATCATCAAAGATAGTGTTTAGTGATTAGTGAGGTGCGATGGTAATTCACTGTAATATTAAATAAGGCTCTATGTATGTGGAAAAAAAATGTTTAAAAAAGTCACTTACAGAAAACAGCCAATTATAATGTGTCGTTTATTGAATGCTGAACTATTCAAAATTGCTTGTTTAAGCATTTTGGTTTTAAGTTGCCATTTAAGTAACTGCAGCGTTGAGACTTCTTATTCTTTCACTTTCTCATGGGTTTTGGTTTCAGCCCTGCATATTTCAAACAAATCACTAAGGACTGTTCGGCTACTAATATGCATTTAGTGTTTGAGATTCTTTAAAATCTGTAAAATCACGTTTATGACTTGGGGAAACTTAAAACACAACACTTGCATAATGTATGCCTACAGTATAGAGGATGTCAGTATGAAATCACAGACATGATTTCAACAGATACATTTTGATTTTGACTTGAAATGTAGATATATTTGAGCATTGGTGCGATTTTGTGAATCCATACTGTGAAATATTTCCACATTAAAATGCTGAGAATAAACCAGAACACGAATTAAAACGGGAAATTCAGACATTAAAATAGATGTTTGAGCTATGTAAGTGACCTCCGCTAGTTGGTAAGTATTATATAGGCATTTGTGGTAATGACAATAGACGAAAAGAAGAAAGAACCACTAAATAGCATTTCTAGTTAATACATCTCACTTTTTTGAGTGAGAAAAAAAAATGTATTTACCCTAAGAAAAATATCTGTGGTACAGCACATTTTAGTAGGCTTAGCTTATTCAAGATATATTTGTCTGTGTAAGTCACAGCACCCAAAATATTATGGTAAATGGTAAATGGTCTGTATTTGTATAGCGCTTTACTTGGTCCTAAGGACCCCAAAGCGCTTTACACTATACACAATCATCCACCCATTCACACACACATTCACACACTGGTGATGGAATATTATATTCCATTTTATTTAAATTTAAATAAAATAAAAAACTGTTTATTTAGTTTATTATATTCTTGTTTCTGAACTAAACCCCAACTGTTCTCCAGTAACTTTGGCAATACATCTCTTCCTCTGATCACCTCTGCTCTGAATGTGTCTTAATGTGGAGTCTCATCTGTAAGTAGGATTAAATCTTGAGGTTCTGTAAAGCCATTTAATAAGAACCAATGGATTCCAGTCTCTCTTTATCTCATGATTCTGTTGCTCTGACAAGTAATACAGTATCGTGTAAATTTCTGAGCATGCCAGTGTATTTGTTAATATTATGTATTACTTCCCAAATAATAGAAAAGCAGCCGAGTGTATTGTTCCAAATTCTCCACTATAAATGTTGAGGAGCTTATTTTGGAGTTATCCATAAGATCTGTTTTTAGTCTTTGACAATATTTATTTTAAAAAAACAAAAAGCAAACAAAAGAATTATGACTTTAGCACTAAGGTTTGTAAAGTAATATCAGCTGCATGTTAGGTAATTTATCATATAAGTAAAAGCTTTAAAATATATATTTAAATATATAATATAATTTAGCAATATATTTAAAAATGTATCTTAGCATCATTGTGCTCTTGTCCTGTTAGCAGCAGAAGATTCTGGTTTAATCACCCTCACTGTCCAGCAGCGGCAGGGTATTTGACTTTGTCCCCTCCGCTACCTGTCAACAGTTTATTTTCTGCTTAGGCTGAATGGCAGCTACTTTACCTTCTGCCACATGCTTGTCAGCAAGCAGAGACTTGCAATGTCAATATCTCTTAGTCCCAAGCAGATACACATCTAAAGGTCTGCACTGTGAGCTGGAGGTGGAGGTTAATCAATTTTATTTGACCTTAATTTATACAGAGTAAATAATGAAGTGGCCTGTCTGTATAAAACATTCAAAGAAAAATCGTTCAGCAGTCAGGAGGGCTGGGTTCAGGTCGAGCAGGATGGGGATTTTCTTTGACTTCTAGTATTGCAAGTTATTGCAAGTCCAAAGTGGACAAGAACGTCCTCGGGTCTCCGACAACACTGCAGAGGGCAACATTACATTTTGTTTCTTCACAACACAGCCAAACAAAATCGCTCAAACTGGTTGAGAAGTAATCTAATACCACACTGTGGCAGCTGACTGGCCCGTTTCCTTTGATAACTGATCACAGTTAGTAGTAAATGTAAAAATATATTCATGTTTTGCTAATGGAATACTTTTAAGTAGCGGGAGCCAGATGTTCACTCAGATTTAGCGGCAACTTGATGCAGCTGTGATGCAGCTGCTAAACGAGTTAGGATAAAACGCAGTGTGAAAAGAGAGTTTCAGTTCATAAGAATCTAGAGCCCTTTCCATGGGATTGCAGGCCTCATCAATCTGTTGAAGTGTCACTTTTATATTTTATGCTCCTCACAACTTCATTCAGCTTTGATGGAATGAGCCACAGTACTCGTTACATATAATGTAATATGTGAGCAACAGTTCACCTGTCCTAAGGGAAGTGCATAATGTAATTTGCTGTTAGGCTCTGATTGATCCTTTCTCCATGTCTGGGATAATTTATCATAAGTAATTAATGAGGTTACTGCTGTATACTCAACTCTCTCCCTTCTTGTACATGAATTGAGCTGCTGTCTCATGCTGCAGGTATGTAATAAAGTTAAAAGGACAGACTCTAGAAATACCTGGAGGAGAAAACTAATTTCAGTTTGTTGCCTGACTTTTTTCATTAGTTGTTAATCTTGGTAGAGACTCTTCTTCAGAGTTGTAAATTCTTTGCTGTAAAATGTGTTTTATAGACACTATTTCTAATACCTGTGAAGTTGTAAAATGAAGTGAATAGATTGTAAAACAAAGTTTTGCCCTCTCAGTTCATGGACTTGTGTTTGTCCTGAAAAAGTCTGATGTTCAGACTTTGTCCTGTGTGCATGAAGTTTAATGTATTTGATTTTTCCTTAAAGAAGGAGCTTTAAGGACTTCTGCAGGACTAGTTTGAAGAGATATAACAAATATTTATTGTTGAACTAAAACTGTTCCAAATTAGGTGGGATCCATATAATAATGTCATGTGATAAAGTTGTATGTTGACTGACCTTTCTTAGAGTGGTGCTGGTGGCTGGTCGGACCTAAAAATGGTAGAATGAGAAGGGAAGGAAGTGAGACAGCGCTGAGAGGAATAGGTGAAATCCTCACCTCATTTGGTGTTTGGGTATGTTTGACTTCTATGGCTCCGGTCCTGAGCTTTAATTTAACATTTTGACTCACCCGAAATGGCCAGTCCTCTCTGTAGAATTGGATTTCTCTGTTAAGTCAACTTGTTTGCGATACATATATTGAACTGTGGTTTCCATGGATAAGGTAGCAGATTGAAGCCTTAGACCATTTCCAGGAAATCCTTTTGTTTTGGTTTTATTTGAAGGAAAAACATACTTTTCTTCCCAGAGCTGTTTAAGATTCATGTCAGGATCATATTATTCACCAATGACAGTGTGCAGGCAATAGCACAGCTGTTTTTTTGCAAGACGACTACCTTTAAAGCAAAACTTTACTGGACTTACTGAACAATAATTGAAAACATTGCTTGGGCGGATACTGATACATGTAAGGGTCTGTCTGTACTGTATCTGCAGTAACCATGGAGACAACCCTCCATTAAATACACAGGTAATGTGATCTGATACAGGAGGACATAATTTATTTTAGAACTGCTTCACTGAGCATTTTAACCTTAGTAAACGCTGTACAGTCTCTGCTTATTGTAAAGAAAATATATAAATAACAAAGATGAAGATATAATAAAGATGAAGTTTCTTCATCTAAAATCTGTGAAAACTGAAAGTGCCTGGCTCCAGCAGAAATTCAGGAGAGCCATTCTTCACTGAGGACACCGTTGGTCCTCCACCAGAGTGTGTGGTGTAACTATGTGAAGAGAACAGATAGTGGATTTTGGAAAGTGGAGCAGAGCCAGCTTGAGGGAAAAATTAAGTAACTTTTTATATTTGAACAATTTATCACAGATGTAACAACTTCTATGCCTTGTCTAGCTTTATAATCCTGGATAAAATAACTTTTAAATTAAGTTTTAAAACACATTTAAATGAATGTCCAACTTCAGGACACCCACACACCCTTTGCTGGCCTTTAGCCGCTTGCCAGCATTATTGCCGGATGGCAGCACCAGATAAGCCCTCAATTTGTATTCCCCAAGCTACAAGCCTTGGCTTCTGTTACAAGCTTGAACTTAACTTCAGAATTTACTTGGAAGAGATAGAGGAGAGCCAAGCTGCACAAAGACATCTGTAATGTAGATGAAAGAGCTCAAACGTCCAGATTCCTGATGGGGTTGCTAGTGATGTAGAGCGCCAAAGAGGTCACAGCCTGGAGACAACAATAGTGCCTGTCCATGCTTTGAATCCATCTCCTTTCACTCTGTCTTCCTGAGCAACATTTTCTCAACATGTCTCATCAGCGATGTGGCACCAGGATGTCAGAGTGATAAAAAGGTCTGGTTATAAGCCAGAAGAAGCTGGCTGTCTCTGTCACTCGTAAGCAGATCACTCCCTGTAGCCACTGAGGCTTGTGCTTCCTAGACAACAGGCAGTGTTTTTCCATCTAGTTAGAAAAAAGGGATTTGTTCAGGAAGATATATGATAATAATTCGTATGAACCGTCTGTGGTACAAACATTAGCCTTTAATTAAAGAAAAGCATACTTTCCGGTCAGTGTTGGCCACCTCTGGACATGAAGCTGTGTGTTGGATTTGGATTGTATAATTGTTGCATATTTATTGTAGTTGTGATTATCAGATGCTGGCATAATGTAACCCCATCTCTGTAATGCTGTTAATACCATGTTGTGGTGTGTGGTTGGATTAAAATCACATTAACTATATTTTAGACTGCTTTCATAAAAGGAGAGGGAACAATTAGTCATTGAAAAGATGCCCTTGTGATATTCCAGCATGGCTTAAAGATGCTTAAAGATCACTTTCATGACTGTGGATAAATGGGTCAGACAGAGAGGTGATTGTATGGTGGTGTTCCCATCTGAAACCACCCTTAGTCTTATTTCATTACATTTATTCCTTACTGTGCCTCTACTCAAGAGGGGAAATTGCAACAACAACAACAACAGTAAAAATACAATTTCCATTTTTCAAAAGAGATATGTTTGTTGTATTGCATAAGACTGATGTTTTTATTGTGAAAGGAGGAAGTGGTGTAGAAAAAAAAGGTCTCTGTTAGAAGAAGAAAAGAACAAAAATATATTTATAACATCTTCCAAATAAAGGAAAATTAGATGGTTTTGCTCTTATTAGCTCATAGTTCATCTGGGCCCAAGAATGTGTTTGATGTTGTGAACAACACTAAGTAACAGTTTTAAGATTTCTCATGGATTTTCTAGATTTTTTAAGTGAGACCGTGTAAGCTAGCAAAAAGTTACTGTCAGTTACTTTTTGCTAGCAGTTACTGTCCCTCCATTTACAAAGGCAGAGGCGTCACGGTGTGATTATTTTATGTGTAGTTTTTTTTTTCTGTGTAATAATATTCAACATTGCTATCAATACATTTTTCAAAAAATGCCTCTCTGTGCAAAATGGATTCAAAACATAAACAACTGTGGGATACTGTTTGTCCGTGATTTGAACCGGGGGAACAAATCGAGGCAGAATCAGCCAGATATTATTTGTATCCCACTGTAACTTTACTGTATAAAGAGCTAACATTTCCAAAATGTCAGGAGTAGTTAGTCATTACAAGAAGTGTTTGTGAACTAAAAATCAAGAATGTGGGCTAATGTTTGTCCGTGATTTGGAGAGCCCAGGGTGTGCTCCCGACAGAGGGAAAACCAATTCTGCAGGGGAGACCTACCTTGGCACTTGTGCAGGTGAAACCAAAGGGAAGATATGCTTCACCATATTTTCTAGTCTTTGGCTTAGAATGAAGTTGGTTTGGAAACATATTCAGCGATGCTTCATCTCCTGCTTTGCGTTTGTGTGGGCGCCCCGTGCTAGCAGTGTCCAAGCGTTTTTGTTTTTTTCTTCCCCTTTTCATACCGCCCCCCCTGCAATGGCTCTGCGCCCCCCCCCCCCCCCCCCCCCCCCCCCCCCCCCCCCCCCAGGGACTCTAAGAAGGCTTGGGTAACTCGTTTGCCCTATTCATGACCAGTTGAGTAAATTTCCCAATAGCCCTTAATCAAAGGTTGTCTTTAATTGATTAGTTAATTAAAATAGCATTGAAAAGTGAATGTTGTTGGTAATGTAAACTCCTATTAATATTCAGAGAAACTATTTCATTAGTAAAAGGCAACTTAGTTGAATTAACATATCATCAGGATGGCACAAGTCTTATGGTGTAATCAGAGTGTGTTTACTGAGCCACAGACTATCAATAAATCTTTTGTGTTCTATAATTTCACCCTGTATGGTTATATATAAATTGTTTATGTTATAGTGTAATATAAAATATAAAACATCTACATTTATATTATGATTATAACATTTACACTTAGCAAATACAAACATGTTTTCAGAGTTCTTCTTGGTTTTCAACTGCAAGAAATATTACTATGAAACGTAAGAATGTGTGGTTTTGTAAGTTGTAGCCAGGATTCATGTTACACATAAATTACCACAGGTGTTTCCAGTGACTGTAATAGTTACATACATTCAAACTTGATATTACTCACCTATCACACTTGATACAAAATAATTATTTGATTTGATAGTTTGGTATTTAAGTGTAATAACATACTATTACCACTTTATTACCAAACTGTGCCGCAATCCTCTTAGTGAAATAACAATAATGCCTTTATGACCATCTCTTGATTAAAAAAAAAACAATCCTTTACATTACAATTTAAAGTAATAATGTATCATCTTTGCAGTAAGGAATTATACAAAATCTCCTGATCATTTCTGAAGATGTTCCATACACATTCATATACTTGAAATTGTGTGTACACTTTTAAACCCTTTTTTTTTTTTACAACACAGTGAAAACCCTTTGAGTCTTTTTTCATGAAGAATGAAGAGCCAACATTTGAGCCTGTTTGCCTTTTTGACCTAAGCATAAATAGAGCAGACAGTGTGAAAAAATAAAAAAAAACAGGATTGGAGCAGAACAGTAATATCACAGTAACTCCCACCTCCCCCAAGACCGCTCAGCTCCTCAAGGCTGCCCTTAACAGAGCCACATGGTCTCCTTTTTAATAGCCCACCATATTTTTTTCGGTCAGCTGGGAATGACACAGATATACAAGGCCAACTTAACACGGGTTAACCAGTGAGTATTTTCACTGGGGATAATCGTTCTGACCCTAGACAATTCCTCTCACCTCCAAATTAAAGAAACTGCAGCAGTTAACTTCTTTTTTCCACAACAAAACCTTTTGTTGGGGGGGGTTGAGCCCATGGGTGGTAAATAGATAGCATAGTGACAGCCAAGGGTTTTTTTTTTTTGGTTTTTTTTTTTCAAACAGCAGCCTCTGTACTTAAAGGATTGATTATAGTTTCCATCATCAGGCTACACAATCTATGATCACCTAATTTGTGAAGGTAGCTACAAAAAGAGTATGGTATTCAGTTCTGATGTTTATGTGTCAAGGGAAGGGAGAAAGGCTTTAGTAAAAATGATAAATAACCCCTTCTGTTCTCTTAGAAGCACCAACTGCAAACCAACTTAAAAGTTTAAATTAAAAGATTTGCAGTACATGAAGTGAGCTCCTAAATGACGCAAAGGCTGTTTTTGTTCTATGTCATTCAGGCCCATGAACTGAGAGGAAAGTGTTCTCTATTTCCCATTGAAATCATTTGCTTGTCGTCACTGTTTTTTTACACCACATAGTTCAAACATATCAGTGTGTGGTGCCGAGATGTTTTAGAAGTGGAAAGCCCCCCTTTAACAAAAAAAAAAAAAAGGATGCAAAGTTATCATCCGGCTCACTAATTGGCTGTCATGAGGACTCCCAGAAAATCCATTCATTCATGAGTAGCAGGGGATACTGCAGGCTTGCACAGTTTAAAGTATTTGCAATGCATCGATAACTAATATATTACCTCCAGAAAAGCCAGGGAGGTCATCCTCGTTAAATAGTTCCAACAATTCAAGGTAGTGTGTTTTGTATGCCATGTAAAATAAACGCACGCACGCACACACGCACACACACACACACACACACACACTGGGCGATAATCTATGACTCATTCATCGTGTCAAATGCTAAATATAGTGCCACATTATCTGCAGTCAAATTTCGTTGTCATAAAGTAAAGTCCTCATGTCTGTGAAGGTTCTCAGTCATTTCTCAGTCATTTGCAAACCATCATGCAAACCTTTCCTCGTTGGCCCACCTGTGGATGGAGTGTTTCGTTCTCAGGCCTTCTGCTCTTTGCCAGATCGTTGTGTTTATTATGGTGGTAATTAGGCCTCCCATGTCCTGATTCTTGTGTTTTTCGTACTATAGCCCTGCTTGTTTGCTTTCCATCCCTACCCAAATCTGTGCGATTTACATGTGTTCTCATATTCCCACTGCCTTGAGGAATTTAAAGGATACTTCTTCTGTTCCTTACCTGAACCCTACAGCTACTTCCTACATCAACAAGAAAAAGTCTTACCAAAAATACACCCGACTGCCCATTTTTCACTTCATCGGGATCCTTGCCTGCCTACTAATAGCACCTTTGAATCTCCTACAAAGAAGGACTTGGACTGATTACAATTGTTACAAGATATTAACAAACCACCTTGGTTGCTTCCAACTTCCACCTCCTGTCTGGCAGAATCTCTAGCCTTGCTCCAGTAGTGAAAACTTTTGTGCCACTAATGTGTTTTATAAGTACTCATTACTTGTTTACGTTAATTTCTGTAAAACTGCTGTTAGTTACTGGAATCTGCTCTTTGAATACAACTCATGGTTAAACATGACAGAATGATTTGGCCAACATCTGGACTCAGCAGAGTCAGTTGGTGTACAACCAGCTGTTTCCCAATCAAGAAGTGCTGCTTGGTCATCATGTACAAGTTTTCTGTTCTCTTGTTGAACAATTACAAGTCACACATTGACGACTAAAATAAATGAACAGTGCGATCCAAGTAATCAATCCAAGTTGCCTTAAACTTCAGTTGAAATATGAAAAGTTTGTGGAAGAACTGACGAGAGTATTTGACACCCCTTTGCAAAGATAAAAAGTATATGACTGTTTGTCAAGGCAATAAATCTGAATCCAAAATCTCAATTGAGTTTTGTGTCTTTGCAGTTGAGAGGCTTCAAAAGTGATAAGATGGACTTTCTATGATTCTTTAACTAACTAACTTAAAAATGAACTAGCCTCAATTGATGAGCCAGCATCTTTTGAAGAGTTAGTGGCCCTAGCTGTTAGAATAAGCAACCTGCTCAAAGAACAAGTCTGTGAGAAAAACTTGGTCATTATAAATATAACCTAAGAAATAAGAAGCCTTAATTAAGAAGACCACATTTTCGGGAATTAGTGATTCCTATGTGGATCTTTCCAAGGCACTGGAGAGGCTCACTGTGGGAAAAGCTCCAGTTCCCCCATGAGCCTGAAGTGGGTAAGCAGAAGAAAAGGGATGGATGGATGAAGGTAGAGTAATGCCCCTAATTGATAAATTAATCTGTTTTTGAGGGCATGGAGTTACTTATGTCATTATAAGAAAACAACGAAAATAATACCATCTCAGTCACTGTCTTTTTCTTCTCATCCATGTTATGTGTTCATGGTGCAGATATAAATAAAGCTGGTTGCAGTACTTCAGCATCTTGCTAGCACCACAGAAGAAAAGCAAGAATAAATGACATAAAGTTTTATTAGCAGATAATTTTCAAGTGCAAATTTTCAAGTGCCTCAAAATATCACCAAACACTCAAACTGTTTCTCATGAGTTTCTCACAAAATGTGTCTGCTAGCCAAACTCAATGCTGTATTTCCCTGGGAGAAAGAAGAAAGTATGATATGTAACACTAATAGATATGGGGAAAGATGTAAGAAAGACAGGTCAGTACAGGGGGATGAAAGATTATTTTCAAAAGTAAGGACAGTGTGAATGTGAAATCTGATAAACTGAACATTTAAAGTTGCAGCATGTAAAGCTGTAATCTCTAGATATCAGTAGATTGCAGTCTTGTGAAGTCTGACATTTTATTGTGAAAGTTGCAAATGGTATTGAAGAAGGGAAGGGGGGGGGGGGAGTGAAAAGGTATCTTCCAAATGAAGGAATAGTTTTTGGTCTCATTGGCACATAGCTCATCTGGGCCCAAGAATTTGCTTGATGCTGTGAACAGAACTGAGAGACAGCTTCTCAGCTTCTCATGTTTTTTCTATTAGTGATGTGTCGGTCATGAACGAAATGGCTCTTAGAGCCGGATCTTTGACGTGAACGACGCGAGCCGGTTCCTTATCGCGAGCCGTGTTTTTGTTTTGTTTTTTTTTCCTTCTCTCGCCCTCTCTCTAGCACTTTTTTTCCGCTTCACTCCGGATGCGAGCCTTGTGCTTTGCGCTGGGCAGAAATGTGTTTTGGAGTTTGGACATGCTTTTTGGAGTTTGCATGTGTTTTGTCTCTAGGGGCCACCACATATATTTATATATAAACACATAAATAAAACCACTTTTTTTTTTACATTAGTAATTCCTTTTGTGCATAATTTTATATTATTGTTAATAATAAATTAATTAAAGTAACAAATGGTAAATGGTAAATGGCCTGTATTTATACAGCGCTTTACTAGTCCCTAAGGACCCCAAAGCGCTTTACATATCCAGTCATCCACCCATTCACGCACACATTCACACACTGAAAACAACCTGAAGAGTCGGTTCAGTAAAAAGAGCGGGAATTCCCATCACTATTTTCTATATTTTGAGTAGAGATTGTGTAAGCTAGCAATAATGCTAGCACAGCACATTTTTCAAGCCTAACATGTGGTTAGCATTCTGTAGTTGAGTTAATCCTGTGAACTAGAAGAAAGACACTATTCTTAGTGTGTTTTTCACAAAATTAAGCATATTTCAGTTAAAGCTGCATTTCCTATGTAACTGTATCCTGATCATTTTGCTGTAAGGCCAATTGTTCATTAACAATGTTTGCCCATTACATGATCAGCTGAGTACATTTCCCAATAACCCTTAATCAAAGGTTGTCTTTAACTGATTAGTTAGTTAAAATAGCATTGAAAAGTGAATGTTATTGTTAATGTAAACTCTTATTAATATTCAGAGAAACTATTTCATTAGTAAAAGGAAACTTAGCTGAATTAACATATCATCAGCATGGCACAAGTCTTATGGTGTAATCAGAGTGTATTTACTGAACCAAAGACTCTTTTGTATTTGCACATCAATAAATCTTTTGTGTTCTATAATTTGAATTTAGATCATCATTCATCATTTTTTTTAAAAAACATCAATCCTATACATCACACTTTAAAGAAAGAATTTATCATCTTTTCAGTAAGGAATTATACAAAATATCCTGATCGCTTCTAAAGATGTTCCATACACATTCATATACTTGAAATTGTGCATAAACCACCACAGTGAAAACCCTTTAAATCTTTTTTCATCGATAATAACGAGCCAACATTTGAGCCTGTTAGCCTTTTTGACCTAAGCATAAATAGAGCAGAAAGTGGGGAAAAAGAGGACTGAAGTGAAACCGTAATATCACAGTAACTCCCGCCTCCCCCAGGCTGAGCCACATGGTCTCTGCTTAATAGCCCCCCCATATATTTTTTTGACAGCTGGGAGTGACACAGAGATACAAGGCCAACTTAACCCACTTTAACCATACAATATATAATATAATGATAATTGTTCTGACCCTAGACAAGTCCTCTCATCAAATTATAGAAACTGCAGCACTGAGCTTGGTCATTTTTCCTTATTAACCTACAGATATCAAAAACATTAATTTTACATTGTATCCCACAATGAAAGCGAGAGGCTACTTTGTATAGCAACAATCCTGAACCTTTCTCTTGGTAAGCTCACCTGTTTTTGTCACTTTTAGCTGTTGTTAGACACTTTTAGCTTCTGTGAGCGATTGCTAGTGAAACTGTCTTTGGATATATGGATCTAATGTTGTGTTGATTTAGACACTTAAGAAAAAAAGTCTTGTATGATGTGAAAATGTAATCAAAATCAGGGATAGTATAATTTTTAAGACGATCAAACCCAACATTAGCTGACATAATGTTAGCTCATAACAAGCTTCAGTTATTTAGCCACCTCGTTGTCAGATGTCTAAAGATGTGAGGGTCACACATCTAATCTGCTGACAATGATTAATTGTGACAATGTTTTGAGAAAACACGCATGTTTGCGCATGTTTTCTTGTGTTAGAGATGATTTTCAATTAGATTCCTTTGCTTAATTTTGGAATGGGAGAGGGATAATGTACAAACTTTCATTGCTTTCAGTTCATTGCTGTTCTAACAATGAATTTGAAATGAAATGAGTGAAATTAGATTGAAGAACATCCAAGGCAATCTCACCTAATTTCTAATGAACCTGCCAGGAATTTTACCAGAACATAACCTAAATTCTAAGAGGCTGTAAGAAGACTTAACTTTCGGAATTCGGTTATTCTTGGTGAAGGTTTTCAAGGCAAACAGAGAGAGCTGCAAAAGAGAGATCTCAGATAGAGATAAGTGAGGAAAAGCTACTGCGTGGGTTTAAAAAAAAAAAGCATATTCATTGAAAAGATTTAGGATTATAGTAATACTTTTGACTAAAGCAGCTAATTAAACTACAAGATCATCAGTCCTGTTTGATCTGAAAGCTTTTCACATAATTATCACTACTGTTACAAATGCAGTCATTGCTTCCATTTCTAAGGGATTTGTCTTACTTGTTATAATATTTGTAGATATGATTGCTAATATTGATTTGAAAGTTTCTGATTGCTACCCGTTGACCCACTGTTATTTAAAGGCTGCCACACAAGAACTATTAAGCTATGCATGTAATCTAATTTTCACTCATTTGAAGAAAATGAGCTTGCCCTTTGAGCCTTCATAATTCTCAATAAAAAGAAGAACAAAGGTGCATAGAAAACAAAAAGAATGGCAAAACAAAAACACACTGTGGTTTTGATGTTGATTAGCAATAGAATTTTTTTTCCAGATTTGCACAAGGTTGAAATCACAAGTAATCACAAATAATGAAAATAGATAAAGGTTCACAGGTTGTACTAGAATGAGACTGTTGTATTAAAAAGCAGCATGAGTCCTGGAAAAGAAAAGCACATCATTTGTCAGTTCTAACGTTTACTTATTCAGACAGTAAAAAAAATAAAAATCTAGCCTTTACCAGATTTTAAATAGTAAATCCAACTTGATATGAACAACATCTGATGGAAACAGAAACAGTATGTGGAAAACTTAGTGCACCTCATGATTTAATAGCTTGGTTTTCTGTAGAACTTCCTTTAACATCAATAACTAGAATCAACAACTTTCTTTATGACATTAGTCTCGCACATCATTGGGGAATTTTGGCTGACTCTTCTTTACAATATTGCTTAATTTCATTGGGTTTGTAACTGTTTCTGTTACGATCCAACCACAGCATTTTGATGGGATGAGGTGTGGACTATTACTGGGCCATTGTCCCAACTTGATTTTTCTTTTCAGGCTTTCTGTTGTAGATTTGCTGCTGTGCTTGAGATCATTGCACTGTAGCACGATCCACTTTTGGACAAGCTTAAACTGTTGCATAGATGGCCTTTCATTTGACACTAGTACCCTTTGATATACAGGGGCAGTCAACTCAATGACTGCAAGCTGCCCGGGTCCTGTGGCTGCAAAACCAGCCCAAATCATCACCCCTCCTTCATAGTTGATACATTGTGTGGTGTTTTTTTTATATGCTGTATTTGCTTTTCACCAAGCATGGCACTGTGTATTATTCCAGATATTGCCACTTTGGTTTCATCTGTCCAAAGCACAGAGGCAATTTTACAGAGGCCAAGGCATGCTGCCATGTTCTGTTTAGAGAGAATAGGCTTTCTCATGGTGATGTTTCCAAACAAGCTATACTTGTTCAGTCTTTTTCTAATTACACTGGCATGATCTTTAATGTGCAAGCTGAGGCCTGCGCAACAACAATTACTTCTCAAAGATCACAGCTGATGGCTTTTCTACATTGCATTAAGGTGTTAGCATTACCTGGCTGCTAATTAACCTTTTAATTTCTGTGGAAGCAGTAAGGGCGTACTTACTTTTCGCACCCTGCTTCTGCATTTCAACTTATTTCTTGTTAAATAAATAATATCATGATATGTTGATGATTGTTGTGAGGTACATTCAACAAATGTGAAGTGCACATTGTATATGTCTTGCATATACACTGTGTGTCTCTTCACTTGAGTCACTGTTATTAACTCTTTCGACAGAAGCATTGCAGGAGAGTATTGCATTGGGGAACCTGTGTATCCAAGCGCTACATGCTTTTAAAAAGCTAAGATTCTTCTGCCCCAATGACTGAATTGTCCATCTCCTTGCATATGATTCAGTCAAACTAGCTGTCCTCCCAGCACATTCCCCATGCTCCCAATGCTAACTGTGGCTCATTAAACCCCTCCCCACAAGTGCCCCCTACACACAACAAACACACACATTTTGGAAAGAAATTGAGGTTGGTGTGTCAGTGCGCCTGTGGTGAAGAGCCTTGTACCAAGGGAGTAATTGAGATAGCCTGTGAAAAGGAGAGTGAAGCTTAGACAGCCATCCACACAAGTTCCTGGCTGCCGTCCAATTATACCCAGCAGCCTCCACTACCTCCTGAACTCCAATTATAGCAGGCAAAGCTCGGCTGGTCAGAGAACCTGTCACCCCTCCCTCTCTCCCTCCCACAACTACCAGCAAGAAATAGCAAAGTCAAAGAGAATATGTGGTGTCCTCTGATGCCTGTGTGTGCGTGTGCGTGTGTGTGTGTGTGTGAGAGAGAGAGAGAGAGAGAGAGAGAGAGAGAGAGAGAGAGAGAGAGAGAGAGAGAAAATATAGTCCCTGATGAATCTTATGCCAATGTATTCAGATGCTCCAACTGTCCAGAATAGTTAAGTTGGGACAGGATTAAGTAAGCATGTTTACTTTATTTTCAATAGGTTGCAATGAAATCTAGAGCCATGAAAGTACTGGAGAATGGATGCACTATTCTTGAATGTTTATATGTTACACTTCAACTCATTAGAGCAAGGGTGCTGTGGAAGCTGATACTGCACCCATTCACAATCATCACCACCAACACCCACACCCACACTCTGTGTGCATAAATAACTAAATGTGAATGTCAGCTTTAAAGTAACTGCGAATGGTCTCCTTTGTGTTGCAAGCAATGTAAATGTCCACAATGTATAGTCACTCATTTAATTTATAATCTGAAATTTAAATTAAGACCACATATATCCGCACTCAAAAGTTCCTGACACAATCGTTGAACAAAAATTCAGAATTTTAAATTCACTAGCTGGGCCCGTGTTCTCATTTTATGTTTGACAGCGTTTTAGTAGGTAAGGGTGAATGCTTGGGCATGAATTTAGCTGCGATTTGGGGAAGGCCTCGAAGGGGACTGGCAACGGTTCCCAGGTCTGGCAAGTCCCTATGTACTAAACAGAAGTGAAGAAGTTAAAGAATCGAAAAGGGGAGGGAGGGGGCATGTAAACGAGAATGACAGCTTACAGAACTGGGAGAACCTATATAGATGAGAGCCGTAAGGAGAGTGTTTGGAGGCGTGGTCCCGCTCCTGAAATTCCGATACATAATCTCCAAGAGAATCATAAAAGTTCCTTTGAGACCCCAGATTGTACAGCAAAACCCAAAAATATATTGCACAGGTTAACTGTAGCAATAACAACCCACGTCACGATTTTCTCACATAAATCAAGGCTCAAATGCAAATTGCTATATGCAGAGCCTTGGGAATTTTGGAGGATGTTAAATCATGTCATTAGCATTTACTACTTTCTAAAAGTTGCTTTATTGCTTAGTTGTTCTTCTTTGCCGACAAGGTTTATTGTTCTATTACCTCCCTCACTTCCTTCCTTCCCTGATTTCTGTTTTCCTGTATTGAACAAGAACTCTTTGTCATGGCCTGAGGAGTCTTTGGAGATTGCCATCTTTATCAAAGGTATCTGATCGTTTGCTGTACACTGTAGTGTTATTGTGTGGTTGTGTGCCTTCTTGTTCTAACTTTCCATTGTGGGTTTCATTTGTCCTTTGGGACTCATAACCAATCCCAACATTTTGATGGATGCATTCATTTCCCAGTTTCCGTTCACCCCTAAAGCAATACTTGCTCTCTCTTTGTACCATACCCTGCCGTCGACACAAACTGCACCGTTTGTGCATTAGTCAGATATTATTCAAAACAGGTTGTAGTAATGATTCCAATCTGGAATGAACTAGCTTGGCCTGAATTTGGCCATGTGAGAGTTTCATGAGGCTGTGACTCTGATCATTACTTTTAAGTATATGGTTTTTAAAGTAGCAGTCAAAATCCCTACTGAACTGAGACCATTTAATGTTATTGTCTATCTAAGCACCACTTTGGGGTACTTTTGAACTCCTTATTTCTATGTGTGTGGCACCAAATGAAAATGTTTATGACTTCCTGTATGATTCTACAAATGTGAACAGCACTTACAGTTTTGCAGTTCAAATATGAACGGGCTAACAATGTGTTGAGCACTTTAGGCAGCTCCATTGCCTTGTGCATTTAGCGCCGTGCCTGTATTGCCCCATTTAGTCTAAAGTACCAAGGAATTTGGATAACTTTTAACTTCCATCATCTTTCGACCACACTGAGTAGCTCAGATTGTCCTAAAGGCCTATGTAGGTGTGAAATCCAACTCATAGCAGCATATAAATACCAAGATAGTTTTGTCATTATGTGGCATAAACAGCAAAAGCCAGGTCATGTGGGGCAACACTTCAGTTGTATTCCAGAAAATGTAACATTTGTGATCATTTGTGAAAGACTTACTTTTGTATGTTTTTATTAAATCTCATTTTCGTCTCATTATTGATAAATTAGCACTTGATGATGGAACTCAAGGGTTTTTTTGAAACTGGATTGATCACAATAGCTATGTAAAGTCATTTATTTAGTAATGCCACACTCTTAAACTACAGCAACAGATGGAACAAATCATTCATTTAGTGTCCTTTCTTCTTAACCTGTGGCAAACTGCCTGTGAAAGTCAAACGCCTTTTATCCTGGTACCAGCTTTTCAACATGTGCTTAACATCAAATTCACAAATGATTTCTTTATAATTACTTTTAAAGCCTAACCCAGCTTAGCTCCAGCATATATGAGTGAACTACTGATGCTCTCAAGTAATCAGAATAAAGCAGTCTTTCTACTTGTCAGGTCAGATTGTGTTAATAAAGATTTTTATTAAAAGAGATTAACAGTTTTAATTGATTGATCAATCCAGATATTTTGATCTTTGCTGTTATTCTTTTGATAGCCACATTTTTTGACATGTAGTATACTGCACTACACATATGTAACAATGTAGAACTGATTTAACCTGGTTTCATGTATAAATAATAGTCTGCTGAGCTTTTCTCTTATGTTGACATAATAATAATGTGCTTTGAGCAGAAATAAACACAGTAATAGCTTCAGAAACAAGCTGTAAAAGATGTTCCCGATTTCCATTAAAAACAGAATGACCGGTACAGCTGCTGAGGCTGACAGATGTCTTAGCCTTTATTATATTGCTGTATTTACAGCAGTGATCAGCAGTGGGGGTACACTGCTGAATCAACATCTGTTTACTGTCAAAATATTTGCTGGGAAGCTTTTGTGGGTACTTGGAGGTGAGGTGAAGTTATGAAGTTATATCTACAAATCAGGTTATAGTGCAGCGTTTTCAGGAAATGTCACCACAGTGCCTGTTGTTTCTGGTCTTTGCAGACCCAGCTTCCCTGCTAGACATCCCAGCAGGAGCCTAAGTGCCTAGTTTGCCAACTGGCATATTCCTGCTCACAGCCTGGACTGCAGCCTAATTATGCATCTTAGGTTCTTTGTTTTTGTCAGAGTGACTGAGTAAATTTCTCTCTCGCTTCCCATTTTCATTTGCTTTTTGCTGATCGAGACTGACTGGCCAACTGGCGAGATTCCGGATTCATTGGTCTGATGGCATATGCATATAGATGATTTTCTCTTTCCACCCACAAAGTGACCTTTCCAACATGTATACAGGAAATGCAGTACCTCTCTTTCCTGCATGCAAGTTATCCAAGTTGAAGCTTGAAATCTGCATTATAGTAGGACTTATTCCTTATTTATCTGTACATATAGCACAGAAATGCCGAGATGATCCACCTCATGTCCAACTTTCTTAGAAACTTGTCTAAACTTTACAAAACTCCTGTCTAAACTTTACAAAAGACATCTCGCTGTTGGGCCATTTCTCACAATTCCACTTGTATGGCTCTAATATCAGTATAACATTACTAAGGAGAGTCTGTAGTGTCATCCAGGGTGTTTGTTTTCTGTAAAGTCAGGACTTGCTTACTGTGACCTTTTACCATGCCCTTATGCTATCCATCTTCTCCCATTAATGTGTCGGAGTTCTAGTGTCAACATAGGTCATTCTTCTCCAATAAATGGGGACAGTTTATGTGTCTGCATTAGCACTATCTGATACTGTCTGCAAGTTAGATCACCAAGTTTGGAGTGAAACTATTTAGACTGTTTGGCTATTGGTGCAATTCTTTACATATATATGGATAAATGACTTTGCTGATAGAATTGCCTTATAGAAATTATGTATAACTAAATAGTTTTACCACTTACACAAAAGCATTGTGCTTTCGCTGGAGTTTTCAAAGCAAGTGAACTGATGAATTCACATTCCGTTTTTGTGTGCTAAAAGATCCCCTTTCTCTTGAAAGAAAACATCCTTTTAATTATTTGGTGGCGCAATAAAAATTCTAGAGGGCAGACTGACTCGTTTGGGGTCAATCCATAAATGAATATGTAAATACATTTGCAACAGAAAATAAAAAAATGTTCATGATCATATATTTTTTAATGGTCTACCAGTTAAAGTAAAAGAAAAAGAGTTAAAACAGTGAAACATCAGGTTTTAATAAGACATATAAAGCTTTCCTTTGCAAAAATCTAACTTTGTTATGAGAAAAAAAATAGACACAAATGTAACTAAAAGATTACAACTGTTATTAAAGCAAAGACCAAAAAAAATAACAAATTCAGCTCTTTAAAACAGGGGTCATCATTAACACATATTTTGAATGAAAGATTTTGCTTTCAGTGAGATTATTCATTTTTAGTAAATCAATAAATGAATTTCCCGAATAATCCCACATTGCTGAAATGACATAATATAATGGTCTACTGCATTCACTCACTGGTTCCACACAGCGTTCTTCCAGTAGTCTTGATGGTCCTATATAGCAGCGGTCCCCAACATTTTTTGCGCCACGGACCGGTTTGTGCCCGACAATATTTTCACGGACCAGCCTTTAAGGTGTCGCGGATAAATACAACAAAATAAAACTAGTACCGGTACCGAAAAAAAGAAGATTTATTCATAACACACGTGAAAAGACCCAGGAAAACCGAGTTAAGGAAAAAAAACGATAACAAAATAACGCTGAAAACCGATAAAAACCCTGAAAACCATACATTTCACACCCGAGTCTCAACTCTCGCAGCCCGGTACCAAATGACTCACGGGTCCGTGGCCCGGAGCACACCTCGCTATTACAGAAAGGAGCTAGGTAGAGTTCAGCAGCCACAACACTATAAACTGCATCTTTAATTGCAACAAAAATATAATTCACTATAAACACAATGACTTAAAATACCCAAAGGAAAAGGATTTGCTTTTTCAGCCAGTTATGGTAGAGTGGGCTCATATCAGATCAGACTATGTGGTGATCAATTGGCAGCTCACCCCCCTCCTCTCTTCCACTGGGTGTCCAAGACATACAACTGCAGCTGATCATTGACCTTTTGCCTAAGGGGCTCTGGTACCAAATGCACTTATCGATCTTCTGCTCAGACATCGCTATGGACAATCCATGACCAGCATGTCCATGTGCAATGACAAAATCAACAACAACTCTGGCTCAGTTGAAGTGGGCAGTTCCTCCCAGTCAACAACTATTTTATTCCCCACATGAGCCTTAAAGTCTCTGAGAAGAATTATGGAATTCTCATTCGGCATCATTTCAAACATTCCACCATAAAGAAGGTTTGGTATTTTCTGCAGTAACTCTATGCATAAGCACAGATAGTGGTCACAGCTGTCACAGCCTTAGCTTCTTCGAGTTACACAAAGGTGACCCTTTCACTCTGGGGAAAACTTCAAAATGACCCTGATGAAGGCCACAAGCCATAACACGTTGGTCACCTAATAAAGTTGTTCCCTAATACTTTAAGTGTCGCTGGAGTCTTTGCATCATTAAAACTTCAAAAGCACAGTTACTCAGCCAGGGCTTTGTGTCAAGCATATCTAGTAGCTCTCATGATTGGATGCACTACAAAGGGAATCCAGCACCTCTGCAGGATATGGTTCCAGAACCTTTGCTAATCAGTGAGATGAGTCCAACTGTGTCTAGCTGGTACCACTAAACCTTCCACACAAGCTCTGCTTTCTTCCCTACCAGAAAGGCGATATTCCATCTTCCAAAAACCAGATTGAGATGCATGAGGTTGGCAACACCCATGCTTTTTGGCACAGCACTCAGCTGAAATACCTGTCACTAAGGAAGGTGGGCCCACAGAGCAATGGAACCATGTTATTAACTCAGGGTGTTCCCAGCCAAGCAGCTGGCTCAAGGCCAAAGCTATCGAGGAGGGGGTCCAGGTTATCTGCTTCCCTGTGAGTTACTATAGCTTCTATTTGTCTGAGCCATTTAGATTCTTTTGAATCGCTCTTCATCTAGCTCCTCTCTTGGAACCAGTTTGACTCGGGGACATTTAATGGACGGTAATTCTTATGAGGGTATCGTTTTCTAGTCAAAATAAGGTTGTAATAGGCATTTGGGATTTTCTGCTTGAGACATACTTAAGTTTACCACTATGCTCTCTGATCTGTCACTGCTGGGCAAGTCAGAGTGCACTCTTGAAGTACATGTGTTTGAACTGGTACTGATCCAGGTGACTAGCACAATCCTACCACAAGGCAGACAGCTGATCTGAGTGTTTCAGTGGCAATTTAGATTGAGGGTCCTGGAAATAAAGCTGTGAGGCTTGACAACTAATCGAATGGTTGAGCCTACTTTACTTGATCTTTTGAATCAATATCAGACTTTACCTGCTTTAACAAACAGGCCTGTAGTCTCTGATGTTACTTTTTTGTACTATTTGTTTTATATTTCATGACATATTTCTTTATTTTATATTTTTCTGTTGTATATCATACTGAATCATAGATCATATGACTGAATAGAAATATGCAGTATACTGAAGGTATTTTATTCTTCAATTTGGCATTTCACATTTTCAAAATAAGAAACTTAAATACTGTATTGTTTAGTGATTGAATTAACCAATAAAATATAATTTACATTAAACATTAAACCTACAAGTATTGCTTTTTGAATTGAAGCAAAAGTTCACTTTTTTTTAAACACAGTACCTGCTTTACTAATTAAACAAATGCAAAAAAATACAGCTTGGACAATAAATAATTTCTAGCAAAATAAAGAGTGACTTTTTTTCTTGATAATGTGGATTCCTTAGAGATAGCCGTCACACAGAACTAGAGACCTCTGGTTTTATTTGAATTCCTCGCATCATTGTCAAATGATTGCTGGAAGTTGTCGGCAGTCTGTGTGAAACTGCTGGCAGATTACAGCAGTTGTTTGGCACTTAAATGGAGGACGGTGACTTGTCTGCAAAAACTTTCTAACTAGTTGTCGAGTGATAGAGAAAATTGTAACAATGGCAACACAAAACAGAAACAGAGACAGTTTGTGTTCAAAGTAAAAGTTGTGCATTTTAAAACAGGTTCGCTGCAACAGTGAGACAGCTTTCACTTTGCAGGTGAACTTTCACTGTCGATGCTCTACTTTGGACTTTTTCAGGTTTTACTGCCACAGCTAAGAATAAGCACATATGTGCAAATGGGGCACATCAAACCTTTATCTAGTGAAGAATAAACTTGAAGAATTTAAAATCTATTCAAGTTCTAGAAATTCTGATTTTTTTCCATGTGTGTCTTGTAAAATAAATTTTTAAAAAAAGACTGAAAAATAAATTGAGTTTTCCGTTAATGCAGATTTAAATAGCAAAGCTTTATTTTGGTCATCAGTCCTTTTCTTGTTTCTTAGCCAGTGATGCAGCTGAGATTATATCATAGGATCTGTCATATACATGCTGAAACAGAAGAAGAACTGGCTGGTGTAACCCTAGCACGCCAGATGGCTGAACAATACTTAAAGCAAAGATAAGGTTGAGTGAAAATCTACTTTGTAATCTGAGTTTACGGTGACATTGTGGTTTAGGGCAATGCATCAGATTGTGAGGCAGCACTTCTTCACCATTAGCTGAAGGTAAAGGTCAGGATCTAACAGCAAGGCAATTTATTTTTGCAAATACCAAGTCATAATAGGCTTTTTTTTTCCCCTCTCACTGCTGTGCTTAATATAACTGTGTGAGAAGCCTGTGTCATGATAAAATTTAAAGAGTACCTCAAGTACACTTTTAAACAGTTTAACAGGTAATGAAAAATATATCCTAGTAGGTATTTGTGGCCCATCTTGCGGTAAAACCAATACCTTTTGCACATATTCTGAAAATATACAGATGTGAAGTCAATATCAAATCCAGTGGATGGGAAACTAAAAAGATTTTTTAACAAAACTATTCCAGACTTGCAGTAATCTTTACAGATATTCCCCCATTCTCACACTTTTTAAAGTAATCGGACAATTGACTGACAAGGAGTTTCAATGTCAAGAGAGGCCAGTTCCAAATATTGAACAAAGGTGCATTTGTTAGCTGTTTACTGGAAGTCAATAAGAGATCCAACAAGATGATGAGGCAAGTGAAGAAGCCCATCATTAGGCTTAAACCCTAAAAACCCCCCAAAACAAACAAACACTTTTTAACTGCCATGGTCTCCCAGTCCTCCTGTGCTTCCTAGCCATTTTCAAACTGTCTCTCTTTTTCTCTTGTTGCTCTTTCTCTCCCACTCCTCTGTCTTTGTGAGTGTGTGAGTATGTTTTGTGATTTAACCTCCCCCTTGTGTTTTTCAGGGGCAGGACTTTTCCTGGGTTCTGCCCTTCACCTCTGCATACTTGGAGGTAATAACCTCACCTGCAAACTCTTCTTATCAGCTGTCACCACTTAAGGTTATGGAACCCTGCCAGTCATTGCTGGATCATTGAGCTAACAAGTGTTAAGCTACGTTCACACTGCAGGTCTTGATGCTCAATTCCGATTTTTTGATCAAATCCGATTTTTTTGTCTTCTTGTTCACACTACAAATAAAATGCGACAGCAAACGTGCTCTAGTGTGAACGCTCAAAGCGGCCCGCATGCGCAAAAGAAGACGTCACACACAACGTGCTCTGTTTAGACCCAGAGCAAACAGTATTGTTTGACTGATGGCCCTTAATATAAAGACTTCGGATTTTACATTTCCCAAGTTTTGCTTTAAGTTATTTTGTTATTTACATAATAATGTAAATAACCTAATAATGATCCTTATTGCTGTTTTAGAGAGGAGCGGTGCTTCAAAGGATAGTTGCAGATTTCTGTCAGAATCTGCAGATTATACAGTACAAATAACATGTTCACGTTGTCTTCCCAACAGTTTCACTGACATCTACACTGGATGGCCAGGAAGCGTTCACGATGTCTTCTCCGGCGCTGATAATTGGTGTCTGTCTTGTGTCAGTGGCGTAAAAGACGGATTTAATGCGACATGACCGTTCAAACAGCAGTCGCTTTCTAAAACATCAGATATGTGTCGGATTCAGTCCACATACGAAAGTGACCCAGATCAGATTTGAAAATATCGGATTTGTGCCGTTCACACTGTCATACCATGATCGGATATGGGTCGCATAGGGTCAAAAAAATCGGATTTGATGCGCTTTCACCTGCAGTGTGAACGTAGCCTTAGTAAAGTTGGCTGCCTTGCTTGAAAGTTTTCTCTGCTTTTCCCCTGTGAGTTTCTTACCTCGTTGTTTCCTCTGTGCAAAAACTCTAGAGATTGGAGTAAGAGAGAAATTGTCTGAGAGAGAAATTAAATTCTATGATGCAAGGAAGTGTGAAACTGCCTGTTTATTTGGACCCTGGACTTTAACCAGAAGCCTTTTCCCCAAGCTCTTGTGAATCTTCTTGTTGTAAATAAACTTGGTAAAGTTTTCCCCAAAGTCTCCCATTTCAGTCCTCCCTGAACTGTGGTCATGACATTAACAGAGAGACAACAAGAACTTCAGTAGATCTTTAGTAAATTAGTTCATCTATAAAAGGGGTGGAAAACATACCACATCAACGGTCATGGTGGAGGCGCACATGTTTTGCTGTCAGTGAATTCTTACTACAAATGTTATTTCAACTTAAAATCAATTTCTAATGAATTCACATACTATGAACATCTGTTTTTTAGAATGTAAGGTGAGAAGAACAAAGGGAATTTTTGAAAACCTGACTCTGTTTGCTGTTGCCTACATTGTAGATGGATAACTTGGTGTTAGTCTAAAAAATGAATATAAAGAGGGAAACTTAATATCAGTTACATGGAGAAGGGAATAAATTAGGAACACGTTACAATGATTCCTATTCTGAGCTTCGGTAGCTTGAATATACAGATCAGATCAGCGGGGCTGTGCTGTCTGCTGTTAATAGATTTACAAAACTAAATTCAACAAAACATAACCCAATATTGCTAGTGTGCTAACATAACTCATTTCCAACTGAGTGAATGTAATCAGCATCATCGGCTTAAATGTAAACAGATGTCTGCTGTGTGTGATAAAGCTTAACACTGACCATGAACATCATAGCCACTCTGCACCAGTCCAACATAGTTCATCACTGAGAGCTTCAGTGATAGTTTTAAACTTCCACTCTATCAAATCTCACTGATGAGTCCATTCCTTAAAAAATAATCTCTTTTCTTAACCTGTTCTGCCTTTTTTCATATCTTAAGGGAGGAAACAACACTGGTTATGTCAGTGAGTTCTAGTTTTTGACCAATTACTTTTGAGCATCTGAAAATAGTTGACTATTTATGAAAATAGTTGAAATTCCTTGATAGTTAATACAATACTTTTGTTAAAACCCATGAATTAAACCTTAAAGTCTGCTCTTTAATGGCATATTGATTGTCTGGTTTAAAACCACTGTGGTGATGCACATGGGATGCCAAAAAGTGGCATCCCATTCCATGGGAAATAGTTCCAGCACTTTTTCACAGGACTCCAGTCTTGCTTTAACTCTAGAATAAAAGCAAAATTACATTTGGCACTGTGGGGAAATATGGACTACTGTAGGTCAGTATTTGTAAGGCAGTTTTATCCACATAAAGTTAAACAGACCCCCTGTATATAAGCTTCCACAAAAGGAATCTAAATTAGGAAGGGGAGACAATATCCAACCAGCGGGAAGAAAAGTTTCTAAAATAGTTCAGTAAAGCCTCAAAAGTTGGATAAAAGATTGATAAAATTGCAAAGGGATGAGACATGTACTGGAGCCAAGCTGTGATCATCTGTATCAAGAATCCCTTTAGTAAACCTACAGTATTTAACCCAAAAGAAAAAAGAAAAGCATCAGCCGCTCTGACAGCTCACGGTATTAGGAGAAGCAATCACTGTGTAGTTATAAAACTCTTTCATTTTTACAAGACAAATGACACAGAGGAACCTGTTACCTTCTTAGTGAGAACAAGTGAAAGAACTCTTCATAGCTAAAAAAGTCTCTTGGCAGAATACAAACTGGCAGGAAATTAAGCTGGAGGGAAAATGACAATACAGTAGTCAATGAAATATCTTCAGATAATACACTAATTTATTTTCTTATTTAGTCATCAACAAACTAGCATTTTGCTTAATGGCAATGCACACCAGTTCTGCTGCCAGCGGCATTCCAAGCATATGTAAACTTCTCATTCCTCAACATTAGCCTGCTTCTGCTTTGATCACAAACTCTGACAGGTCTGTGGCAGACAGCCGCCATCTTTTTATAAACAAATGAGTCATGCGGCTTGGTCTCTCGTCACCAGAGCCTTCCCTTAAGGCTGAATTAAGGCAATAAAAACTTCAGGGTGGGGTTGTGAATGAGGGTCGGGGAGCTGTTGTTTGTATTTGTTTCACAATGACAAATTATATCATGTGACAATAATTCACAAAAGCACTGCTACAAAATGTTGGCAGAAAACAAAAATATCTCAGGATATTATTCTACAATCAGTTTGTGTAATGCGTTTTCTTGGGTAACATAATCATCCCGGAGTGCCTGAGTTACATTACAATAAAAAAAAAAAAACATGGCTCCCTGCATATAGATGGCATTAAGGGCTTTAGAGACAAGTACCCAGCTCCTCTGTCCCCTAAACAGGTGGCTCCTTACAGTATTAACTGTCAAATGTTGGATGGTTGGCTTTTAGTTTTAAATAGTTTTCTCCACAAAAAGTCCAGAATCCTTGTCTAAAAGGGCCGTTGCACCACAGGTCAGCAGAGATCAATCAACAATCAATTAAAACAATCACACAAATAGAACATTTACATTAGTTAGCAAGAGCGCTATTTCTTGACATGATTTCAAACTGACTCCTCCATAGTGACTAGCTGGCAGTAAGAGATGAGCAAAAGTTTGGTAGTGCAAACTAGGGCTGCCCTATGGATCTGTCAAGCCAGCCCTCTAAAACATAAATATGTCGCAGCCCGCTTAAACTATAACTTTTTTTTTTAAGATATTGCTGCAACCTCAAAGACTTGACTATTCAGAGCGCATAGCAAAATATGTCCACTCATCCAATGAAATATTTTGTCTTTTGAGATTTGCTGTCTTGAGTCACATGTGAAGATGACAGCACTGCCAGGCATATTCCCTTCTTGCTTCTTTTTTTCCATCCTTCTTCCCTTTGTCTTTTTCGCTTCTTGCGTTTCTTCATTACCCAATCCCATTGCCTCTGTCTTCTCTCCTCCTTGCCACTGACCCTCAAAGACAGAGTGCCCTGTTTTGTCTGTCTACCATTGTCCACCAGCACAAGAATACCAATGACCGTCAGCTTAAAGCAATCAATTCCTTCGAGGTAGATCCACTGTTTGCCTGACATCAGCCTCCCTGATTATTGTCTCAGAAAGCCAGCCGATCGATAGCAGCCACCACCTCACCTCCACCACAAAAAGCTGGCATCACACTTAAAGCTCCATTTTCTAAAATGCTCCAACAGTCATCAACAGCAGTTTGAAACCAGAGTTTCATAAAATCCTGAAATCTTCCTTCAGAACTATGTCAATCGGTTATGTTGTGAATAGAGTTGTTAGAAGAGGGATTATCTGTACTCCATTGAATAAAATAACTTAACAGTCGCAAAAGACCTCAGTACGGCCCCCAAAAAAAAAAGAAATTTCTAACTTTCTTGGCAGATGAGCAATATTGGCAGTGCTACAACAGGGATGCAGTGAGCAAATGGGGGCATTAAGATTCTGCCAATGTTCTGCAAATCTTCACTGATGTGCTGGGTTACTGAGGGTGACGTTAAACCACTGAGCAGTAATAGTCTGCAATGGAACTACAATAAAATAATATGATTTTAAAACTTAAAGAAATATTTTTTCCTTCGTTCTGCCAAGAGGTAATATGACTGATTATTTTTCTTCATGCTTCTCCTATGCTTCAAAACATATACTCTACTACCAATGTTCTACAGTGCGTACCTTTTTTATGCGTACCTCATGTGCTTGTTTTTTCTGGCGTGACATGTAATCTCTTTACTTGCATTTATGACTATAACAATTTTCAGAAGTACATAACCCATGATTTCCATGATAGAGTCATTCCTGTTTCTAATGCAGTGCTGCCTGCGGACCTGACTATTTCAGTCCTGCAGTATTGGATCGCAGCCTTTACAGGGATTTCTGTGGATAATCTGAATGTTTGAATTCCCAATGCAGTTTGAAATTTAGAAATATTACGATTACTACTATTATTAAATTGTTGAAATGTTTGCCTGCGCAGTCTTTCACAGGATTACAAACTCATACCCATGTTTACATCTTTTCTTCTAAAACTCATCATCCTCAGCACCACTTCAGCTCAGTGGGTGAACAATGACCACAGGCCGAAGAGCAACGGCCAGGGTTCGAGTCTGACCTGTGCCCCTCTGCTGCATGTCATCTCTCTCTCTCTCTTCCCACTTTCTGGTGTACCTTCACTATGCAATAAATGTTAGTCTGCAACCATAACATAAGGATTTTTCAAAAACACATAATTACAAAATACTCTGTGTTTCTTACAAAAGTTGACCTTCATTTCACACAAAGTGTAAATTTATTTATGTGGTTATGTGTGATGTCCATAGGCAAACTTGTGTTTGCCTGTTTGTTTATGTGTGCAAGAGCGTGAAGGGGAGCAGCATGGCCTACAAGGCTCATTGTGTATCAACTGGTGACATGTGACTAGGTGAAAGAGCATTCACCAAATCCATGTTTTAACAGAAGCGTGGAGCTGCCCTGAGAACACAGAGCACGAAAAACCCTGCAGACCAGCCTTGTCTAAACATTTCTCACTTTGTAACCATCCAAGCTAAATACCCTCCACTGAGCATTGCTGAATAATTGTGTTTGCCCTGCGTGAAGCCTGCCAGGAGAGCAAAACATTTATAATGAGTCCAGCAGAGCAACATCACACCTCTGAGCTGCAGCAAACCCTAGTCATGTCGTTTGTAACAGCAGAACAGCTAAGACTTGTTCAACTTTATAGAACTGTCAGTGCCCGAGGAGACAGTCCATGTTGATGTACTGTTTGAGAGGCCAATGTATGTTTGGCCTCTCAAACAGACAACCAACTTACACGTAAGTTGGTTGTCTGTTTAAATTTTATACACAAAGACTCTGTCAGAGGATTTAATTTTGGCGCTTGCTGGCTTACAGACAGACAGGACAGAAGCATATGTTCAATTAGACAACAACTACACTGTGAGTGTTTTTTGGAAAATATTTAGTGTTCTAAACTATTAAGTGACAATGATGTATTGCACGCAAACAATGTGATAACAGGATTATACAGTATTACAAAGTACTTTTCATCACAGCTAAACATTTCTGCAAACACTGCTGCTGTGTTTTAGAAACATTTCAGCATGCATTATGAAAACCTGTTTTTCTTGTGTTAAGCACAGTGAGGATTTCATTAATGACCTTTCAACCAACTGGATAGTTGACCTGAATGAATGAATATCTTATATTAACACTGCATGAAATTACCGTGTGCAGCGGGACAGAGTCACACATAGTGTTAAATCCACCAAAAATTATTACCTGGCTCGCTTGTCCTTGATTAGCTTCCTCTATAGCTCATTTTTGCCAATCAAGCAGCTGTTTTAACCAGCTGCGAGAAAAGCCAAGCAGCAATCTTCTGAGCTGAAAAATGAAGGCAATACTGAAAGTGCCAAAAACTGAGCTCCATTGAATGACCACCTGAGGCTGGCTCCAAACGTCTATCTTGATAAAATCACATAAAAAAAATAGCCTTTCAGCATTTCAGCGAAAAATATTTTTACAGCCCTATACGAAAAAAAAAAAAATCCTCAGGTCTATATATGAAGTTCTAGGAATCTAGCCAAAACATCCAATAAAGGAAACTGGTTAAAATTGAGATGATTTCCCTTGTAAGGTAGTTTTCTTGTCCATCTCCGGACTATATTAAACTTGGCTGGTTTTTTTCACCAAATGTGAAAATCAGTTAAAAATAATAATAATTATATTACCCACAATTTTTTATGACTCATCTTCAAACTTCACAACAGTTTACTATGCATTTAGGGACATGAGTACCTAGGTTGGTGAAGCAACTGACCTTGATCTTCATTATTAGCACCTAAGGTCAAAGTTCAACTTAAAAATAAATTTCAAGAAACCATATTGAGTAGTATAATATAAAGGGCACAAAGAGAGTTGTACAACACACCTACGATGTCACGATGATGCCATCACAAACTTTTGTCCTGTCTTCCTCTGTTCACCCCTAACTGGTTGTGGCAGATGGTCGCTCATCCCTCAGCCTGGTTCTGCCAGAGGTTTCTTCCTGTTAAAAGTGAGTTTTTCTTTTACACTGTTGCCAAGTTCTTGCTCATCTGATTGCCAGGGTTATTTCTGTATTATTGTAGGGTCTTTACATTTCAATATGAAACACCTTCGGGTGACTGTTGTTATGCAATATAAATAAAACTGAACCTAGCAAAAGACAACAAAGCCTAGTTGGGGAAAAAGGGGGGGAAACAGGGTATAAGAAAGACTTTGATGAAGCGTGAAGTAAGAATGAGTGAAATGAGCACTGAAAGACAGGAAAAAACCTGCAGTCTGGTAACCAACCATACCTGACATTCATTAGAATAACCATGGTTATTTATACATCTCAGTTTCAACTAACTGCTTTAATTGTCTGGAAGGTTTCTAAAGATGAACCACCTTCAGTACAAAGATATCTATGTCCTAAGACCTAAGATGTGAGATGCATATCTGTACTGAAGTATATTGTATGTTGCATTATTTCTTTTAAAACATGGACCCCTAACCAATGTTCCCTCTAATTTTTTCATGTGTCTGAGCGAACACACAAACTCCCTGAGCGGTCCCTTCGACCACTGTGAGCAACAGCAGATGTGTGCACTGTGGTCACGCCAGCATCGAATCCATCCGAGTTACATGGTTTATTAAAATTGTCATGGTCCTGGGTCCCCTGACCCAGCGTTTTTAGTTCCTTGTGATGTTTGTAATATTGTACTTGTGTGAGTTATTCTATGGTTTCTAGTTTCGATCCCTTGCCCTTCATGTTTCTCTGTGTCCCCTCTGTTCTGTGTA
>NW_024582605.1:896190-922497 GCF_018398535.1 Haplochromis burtoni
GTAGTACGCGTAGTGCGCGTACTTCAAGCGTGCAGACCCTGAATTGGGACACAGCCAAGGACACTGTCGTAGCCTGTCAACGATTAGCTGCGTATATACGAATGTGAATCGCATTATTGGCTGGACTATGGGACAAGGTGGCATCATTTTAATCCCATACGGGAGCAGCCAGTCACTTACTAACACTGCAAACAGAATTGTTAAAGTATTAATTTTAATTTCAATTTGGGTTAGATTTTTTTTTGTGCGCAACGCAGATTTTCTGTGCGCAGACCTGTGCCAGCAATGCACAATTGCGCACGCGTGCAGTTTAGAGGGAACATTACCCCCAATCCTGACTTCATCTACTGGATCTTGCTGATGATATAGCATGTTAAGTACATGTTCCAGAAAGGATCTAATAAAAGATATATGACCATTAGAGATAGAGATAATGCTAGTTGCAGTCCTTTGGCACCTGCATGAGAGGGGGTGTGATACATCTGTTACAGTGATCCTAAGAGGGCAGAACAAGTTGTGCAGATGCTTTTATCTATGTTTGGACTGCTGCAGTCTTTCCATTAATGTGATGTTATTCGAGTCAGCCTAAAACAGCATTGAAAAAGTTATCGAAATGTTTCTAGATCTGGTACTCCATCCAAGACTGCAGTGTGCCAGTTTTCTTTGAAGAGCCGAATATTCCTGTCTTTTCAGATATGTGGAAAGGCACGGTTCTCCGTGCATTGTGGCATATATTATTGCAGAAGACAGCAGAAGACTTGGAATTGTTCGGAGATAACAAGATGTCATCTCCTGTAGTGGCTGACATGCTTTTATGCCACGTGGGGACAAAGGGATGCCATTAAGCTTGTTATCTGACAAAACAAAGCCCTGTGTGAAATTAGGTTGCATAGAAATAGTAAAGGCACTTGGATAAGAAATCAGTGGTCCTCCGATGGTATTTTCCTCTCAAACTCATATTATTAGCTTTAAATTAGGTTTAATGCTTTCAGTGCAAGACATAAAGAACCCTGTTTCTCCCTACGCAAAAGGAGTGGAGCTCAGAGCAGACAGGATATTTACTGCTTTCATTTTGTTTCGAGACAGCAGCTTATTGCTTATTGTGTTCCATTATTACTGCCTCCAACTGGGGCTAATTTATTTAGATTAAACAGCACTGTTGTTTCTCTAATGCCTTTTGAAAAAACTGGGAAAAAATATCACATTGTCTGTGGTTGGTTGATGAACAAAATATTACCGAGAGATAGTTTTATGAAGCAGCAGAAACCAAGCATTACCAAGTTGATTCCAAAACTGAAGAAAAAGGTCTGTAACAATTATATCTGCGAGGTATAATAATTTGGCGTCATCAACAAGCACAGTTTTTCATCATTACAAAACAACATGCATCACTAATAATCTTAATGGTACTTATTCATTCACCAATATAGGATATTTTTTAAGGGGTTGCTACATGACACAGCTTGGATGATGTCTAAGTAGAATCCAAGGCCTGGCACACATAATACAGCTTTCAAAATCTTTACAAGGATTATCACATATGTAGAAACTGTCATGGTCTGGGTGAGCACCTGCAGGTCTCCGACAGTGGCCCCTCCTCCTTTAGGCGGAGTTCGGTTGCTCCTCCCTGGCTGTCCACCTGTGAGCAATTATGCCAGCAGTATATCAGACCTGCGCTCTCAACCATTCATCGCCTGAGTATCTGCTATCCCCATGTTAGTCAAGTGGAGCATCATAACTCTGTCCTGAAGCCGTGTGATGACTTACTTGTTCTTCTTGTTCTCAGAGGTAGCACCTGGAGTGGAGATCTTGTCTCCCTCACTCCCGCCTTCCTGGACCTGGGCCGCCTGCTGCTGACACGACGTGGCCTGCCGGCCCACCACTCACTTACCTGCCTCCCCACGTCTCGACCGCTTCCGGGCCTTCCACCCCACCTGTCCCCTCCTGTCCTTCACCTGAAACCAAGTAAGACAACTCAATTCAACTGTGGAGGATCATTGATTGTCTGCTGGATTCCACTGACCGTGATCTCCTCTTATTCCAGTGCCCCGGCCCCTACCTAGTCCTGTTTCTACCTCCCCGCTGCCTCTGCTGTTCAGCCGTCCCCTAGAGGTGTCTAGGTCGCCCTCCATTATCTTAGATAATCCTACGTGCCACTAGTGTGGTGGCGTCGCTTTGTTTTTTGCTTTTGTTTGCCTGTGGGCGGAAATAAATCATTTATTCCCTATCGTCTCGCTTCCGGGTTGGTTTCTGCACCTGTGTCCATCTCTGTTCCCTCGTGCCGCTGGGCTGTGACAGTAACATTTGAATTTAATATAAAACATCTTTAAAAGGTCCATATGATTTGTTATTTTGAGATATTTCCCAAGCTTTCTCCAGTATTGATTAGCCTCACATTCCTCTGTGTCTTGTCTCTGTCTTAGTTGCCACTTCCTGTTTTACTTTGTTAATGTATCTCTCTTGTGCTGTGTATCAAGTTTTGTTTCCTGTCTTGTCTTTTTCCCTGATTGTTTTCATCTGTGCCTCATTTTTCCCAGCTGTGTTCACAAACCGTCATTACCCTGTTTTTTGTTTAAATATCCTGCCTTATTTTTTTTTCTTTTGCCTTGTGGACTTCATCAACAACCTCTGTTAAAAGTGTTTTTTGTGTTAAAATTTGCCTACCTTTGGAGTCTGTGTTTGTCATTACTAGCTGTCAGAGCCCAAAAGAAATATTTTTTTTGAGATGCTTTGTTTTTTTTCCTTTTTTTTTTTCTGTTTTGTTTTTCTTCCTGCTTTCATGCTCCTATCGCTGGTTTATTGTCTTTGATTAGTGTTATGTAAATCTGAAATGAAATAAAAAAAAACAAATAAATAAAAAAAACAATCTACAGAAATAAGCTGTCTTGGTGAGATTTTAGTTTCGCGTTGCAAAAGGGTCAAAAAACAATACAGAGTACAGCAGTAGTCTGCGTAGTATTTGACAGAGAATAATAACCGCATTATCATACAAAGGAGCAAGTTATCTACTGGCCATGGTCATAGAAAAGACTAAATGTTCAACTTATTCAGACAGGGTTAGCTTAAAATGAAGGATTATACAAAGGCAAATCATAAAACTGTGAAGCCTTTCCATCTACCCATAAGAACAGCGTAACAAAATACTTCCATCACATTGGCAAATGTCTCATATGTGAAGTATAGACTTCATAATCTAGCTTCACCCGACTTCATTTAGAGATTATTTGTACTGCCTTAGCTAAGTTTTTTCAGACAGAAACAGTAGTTTTTTTTTCATCTATTTCCTTTTGCTTCTTCTTGATTTTTTGTGCCCTTAGCCTTTTTCTCAACTAATGTGTCTTCCATCTGTAATTTTTGCAGAAAATTTTTTTTAATCATTTTTTTATTGTAATGTATTGTTTTTCCTTCATTCTGCTCATCTGTATTGGTTGCTTTAAACAAATGTATATCGAGCTCTAGCTAGTATTTTAGGGTTTGAGTTCATTCAGTTGATCATGTCAAAGATTTCTGGATTTGAACCAAGTCCAAAATAGAGACACAACTTAGGCTATGTTCACACTGCAGGTCTTGATGCTCAATTCCGATTTTTTTGATCAAATCCGATTTTTTTGTCTGCTTGTTCACACTACAAATAAAATGCGACAGCAAACGCGCTCCAGAGCAAACAGTATTGTTTGACTGATGGCCCTTAATATAAAGACTTCGGATTTTACATTTCCCAAGTTTTGCTTTAAGTTATTTTGTTATTTACATAATAATGTAAATAACCTAATAATGATCCTTATTGCTGTTTTAGAGAGGAGCGGTGCTTCAAAGGATAGTTGCAGATTTCTGTCAAAATCTGCAGATTATACAGTTCAAATAACATGTTCACGTTGTCTTCCCAATAGTTTCACTAACATCTACACTGGATGGCCAGGAAGCGTTCACGATCTTCTCCGATGCTGATAATTGGTGTCTGTCTTGTGTCAGTGAGGTAAAAGACGGATTTAATGCGACATGACCGTTCAAACAGCAGTCGCTTTCTAAAACATTGGATATGTATCGGATTCAGTACCACATACGAAAGTGACTCAGATCGGATTTGAAAATATCGGATTTGTGCCGTTCACACTGTCATACCATGATTGGATATGGGTTGCATAGGGTCAAAAAAATCGGATTTGATGCGTTTTCACCTTTGTCAACCTGGCTTGGGAAAGAAAAAACGAAAACATATTGCTAGTGCTACCTTTTTTACCTTTGGGCTATTAACATGACTTTGTTTTTTGTCTTTTTTTTTTTTTTTTTACACCACAAATTAATATACTGGGAATGTGCAACTTTTTCAAATGTCTAACTAGCTCTGTCACTAGTTTTAAAATAAATAAACCCAAGTAGAGTCACAATATTACAGATCAAAACTGATACAGTTTTTGGCTGAAGCCATGAACGAACTGATGACTTGTGAGTCTAGACTCCACAATATTTTTAGTTTATCATCACAAAAGTCACCTGTGAGTCAGAAAAATCCCAGATACACTATGTATGACATCATTAAGCAATTCTAAGGAAAAAAAAATGTAAACGCATGATGAAAATCAAAGTGCTGTATTTTTACAGCTGCACACAGCTGAGTTAGAAAAACATCATGCAGGTGAGAGAACCACTGTAGAACCAGCTATGTACAACCAAAATTTCGACATAGCTAGACTTCTACCCAATGCAACATTGGCTTATATCATAGGACTTAGATAAAACAATCACCTGTTTGTTACTGACCAAAAAAGGTTGAGTCATTATCATGTCAACTGAACCATGTGGCTATATGTCCAGCACTGGTGTCACCCTTTAACAGTGTCTTACATTAAACATGTGGAGATGACAGTGCATGCTTAGCATCCTGAAAAAATTCCTTATGATCTTGAAAGTGTGTGCTTGCCTTCAGGAATGCAGACTGACTCCACAAGGCCTCATAAAGCTCCTCTAAAAGTCAGAGGATAGATTTTCATTCTTTGAACCCAGATTGATATCTCCTTCCTCACGCTGAAACTCCTGACCAAGAATCTCGAGGTTAAAAAATAAACAGTGTGAGTAGAAATTCAACACAACACACACCTCAGCCTGACTCTTTCACCTGAGAGGGCCTCAGCTTTCCTCACTCAGTTTTGAATTTTGCGTGCTGTGTGGCTGCATTACTTACCGGGAGGAATGAATCAATCTGCATTTTGGGGTAACTCTTCTGTCAAAAATAAGCCATCTATTTGCTGTTTGCATTGTCAGCTTCATTGTATTATTTGAAGTACTTCACTGTGGGTGAAGTGCACTGAATTTTACTCTGTCGGAATAAATAAAAACTATGTGTTTCAGATACAACTGGATAAACAACAAACAGAGACTTTTTCTAAGACTTCTTTCCTATCTGTTTTTCTTTCCTTGAGTCTGTAACTGTCTGTGTCTAAACATAAAAAACAGCACTTGAAAATAATCCCTTAGACCCAGGAGCAGCACACACAGCACAGAAGGGGGTTTTTGATTTTATGCCATGAATAGGTAATGGCAGGGATGCATTTCACTCAGACAAACAAGTCCTCCCACTAAAATCCTATCAGTTGTTTCTTCATGAAATGACCCATATAAGAATGCCTGAAATGATATGAGTGTTTCAACTTTACAAAAGCAAAACAAAGTCTGTACTAGCAGTTTGCTCCGTCATGCATAAAGGTTGTGAAAGAGATCATGGTCTGGCTTAAAAAGAACACCCTTTTAAGAAGTCAAAATAACATTTTAGACTTGTTCATATGGACACTAGAGGCCAATTAACTTAGTAACAACTTGCACAAATTCCTTATGGGTTCATTTTCTAGGAGAGGACTCCTAGAAAAACTCCAAGCAGAACTCATTCTGCCAGTGTCAGGCTTGGTCACTTTACACAGAATACTTGAAAGGAGGCGGTATTAATCTTTTCAGCATCTTAAACATGGGGAAACTCTGATACATGCGCAGCACAGGGCGTTAATCTAGATCTCCTCACTGCAGATGATCATTCTGTGGTGATGACGACTGTGGCTTCGAAACGTTACACATCACTGGATAACACAATTAAGGGCATTTACTAACCATCAGAGGAACTGTCTTAATCTAGAAGCCCCTAAAATAATATAACTACAAACTTTCTGGGTATATTATTTACCCAGAAAGAATGTACCCACAACACACACCACACACATTAATCTTCTACTGTAGCAGTTAATGTTAGCATATTTCCATCCATCCATTCGCTTCCGCTTATCCTTTTTCAGGGTCGCGGGGGGCACTGGAGCCTATCCCAGCTGTCATAGGGCGAAAGGCAGGGTACACCCTGGACAGGTCGCCAGTCTGTCGCAGGGCCAACACACAGAGACAGACAACCGTTCGCATTCACATTCACACCTAGTGGCAATTTGGATTATTCAATTAACCTATCCCCACAAGCTGCATGTCTTTGGACGGTGGGAGGAAGTTGGAGTACCCAGAGGGAACCCACGCAAACACGGGGAGAACATGCAAACTCCACACAGAAAGACCCCAGCCTGAACTCAGGACCTTCTTGGCAACAGTGCTAACCACCGTGCCACCGTGCTAGCATATTTAAAATACGTACATTGACACTTAAACTCTAGCCTAAGACCTACTAAACCCTAACAGACTTAAGTGACATCACATGATAACCAACTGGACCAGCTACCTGCAATGAATATTGTCAGAATCCTGCTTTGCAAAGAGTGAGGCTGTTTTTGTCAAAAAAGCATCATAAAGTAAAAACTAAATGGTTAATTACTAAGTAAACTCTGTGCTCAATATAATATTTACTTGCCTTCTCCCTATTTGATGTCAGCATATTTCTTCCTTTAACACTGAGCTCCCTTCAACAGTTGTTTCTTTTGCTGGTTTTTTTTCTTCTTTTTTGGAGAAATGTGAGGTTACAGAAAGTGTGAAAAAGGAGGGCTCAGAATGATTGTGAGGAAACCCCGATGCTCCTTTGTCCATGAATATGTAGCTTACTCACCGTGATCACTTCTCTTGCCTTTTGTCCTCTTACCCTCCTCACCCCAGCCAGTCACAGCAGATGGCTGCCCCTCCTTGAGCCTGGTTATGAAGGATGTTTTTTACTGCTGAAAGGGAGTTTTTCCTTCCCACTGTTGCCAAGTGCTTGCTCAAAGAGGTTGTTTGATTGTTGGGTATCTTTCTATTATTATGGAGTCTTTACCTTACAACATAAAGTGCTTTAAGGCGACTGCTGGTGCTATATAAATAAAATGTAATTTAATTTAATTGCTTCATTTGACTTTGTGTTTCTCTGACTATGTCACATTAGCAGCTGTAGCTGATTTTCTGTGTTTCTGTCACTGAATGGGATTTGTCATGAAAAATATTTGATCAAAAACAACAACAAGACATTTTACTAAGTAAGCATTATTAATATTATGTTTCTATTTAGCTGAAATGCCTTGCTTTGGTTTTATTATTTCTGTTTGTTGACTGATCACAATATTGCAGTTGTTATTGAATTACTTTCCTTTTGGTTGGGAAATTTAAAAAAAAAAAGAGTTTTTGAAAATTAAAATCTTTTGTACTATTTTTAACCTGAGCAAAAGCTATTTAAATAAGCTCATAACGACACTGTTCAGTGCAATAATCTAACTAATATAACTAAACAAAAAAACCTAATAAGATTTAACGTTGGTCATCTTCTTTTTACACTATAAGGCAATTTCAGTTCCCTTATAAGATTTTGTGCAAAGGCATGCACAGTGAAAGGAGTCCATCAAGGCAACACTATGTTGGTATTGTATGTCCACTTTCTTGTTTTGGTGTTTCCAGGGGCAAAATTACTGCCCATGCAACCTTGCAAAAGTCAGAACCAAAAAACATCTTAAGCTACAGTTTGTTTTCACTTTTTAATTCACTTTTATTGCTGTGAAACATTTCACAAACTGAATCTTCTACCAATGGCTTGAGCTGTGTGTGGCCGCAATGAGGGTGTTGTTACTTACTTCCCGTTTTGCCGTCTCTGAGGACCACCACATACTGTCCCTAATTAAGGCATCTGAGCATGCTAGGTCAATGTTTCCAAAAGGACAGGCAACACAAGATAGGCTTCTCCAGAGTGTTTTTTTTTTTTCTTTAACACCCTGTTTCACATTCATGCAGCTCTGAATATTTGCACCTAAACGCTTCCTGGTAAGAAGTCTTACTTGTAATTGGCAGCCGGTGAGGTAAGTGCCTCACAAACACATCTGTGATAGCTATTAGGCTAAAGTGTGTCTACAGTATACAGCAGGGCTGATGGCTAATAACTGTGACCTTAGAGTTGCAGCAGTGATTCCTACAGGCTTCCTATCATGCATGATGTATAGCACGCTATCTATATATTTAATAACTTACTGATATTTCCTCATCATAGTTATACCACATCCCAACAAATTTTGTTTGTAAACATTGTTTATAAATTAAAAAAAATAAACCAGCATATACCGCCACTGTGACATCACTGGATCTCACTTGTAGTACATATACAAAGAAACAATATCACAATATAAATGAAAAAAGCGTAGGAGAGAAAAGAGGTGAAGCAATATCATACCAGTGCCAGGCCTCAGGCACTTAATACTGGTGGGTGAATTTGGTTGCCAGGGCAACAGAGCATCTAGCATTGCACAAGTGCTTAAATACATTTTTTATGAGACTGTATAAAATGGGGAAAGAAGAGGTGAATGGAGAGCAGTGGTGACACGGGGATCTTGTATAACGGCAAGCACACCATGACAAGTGGAGCAGCAGGTGGGCACGCAGGTCTCCATATCTCTAAACTTTGGACAGTCTCCATGGCACTGTGTTACTCTTATCAATTATATCAGGATCATGACATAATCCAGGAAAAATAAATATCCCAAAGGCAATGTAAGCAGGAGGTAATCACAGAAAATTCCCCATGTTAATAGCACGTGGAAAAAAAATGAGCTTTTATGTCGTGTTTGTCTGATATACTCATTGGTATGCGTGCTGAAAGTGTAAAAGGGAATGGCTCCTGTGTTGACTTATGGAATTCAGCGCAACTATTTTATTCTGAATCTCAAATTATTTACCTGCTTCAAAAGCACAGTGGCTGAAACTGAAATCTTGCATTTGGTCAGCCATCAGTATGTGTGTATCACTGTTGAAGATAATGCCTGGTAATAAAGGTTGTGCAGCATGTCAAAGAGGAAACACGGGCAACAATTTGACATCAAAGAGAGCAGCTCCAGCAGTTTGCAGCAGGTTGGGAGAACTAGGATGAAGGATCACAGCAGCACAGACAAAACAAAGAGAAAGCTGCAGGCCTCTCGCACTTCTAATCTATCAAATTTCCAATTTGACTTGCCCCCCCCCAAAAAAAAACAAAAAAACAAAAAAACAGATGTTGGGTCCAAGGTCCTGTGGCGAGATATTTTTGGTTCATATGGTCATCATGCAGAAATACCAGATATGATCCCAAAAATGGCATCGCTTGGCAAGAGCTTTGTTGGACTGCCTTCCCCTTTCCCTCTTAAATCCATCTCAGATCACCTCCAGTATCAGAAGCACTCAGCTAGCAAGTTGCAATAGGGGTGTGAAGATGTTTCCCAGTGGCAAAGATAAAGCTACTAATCCTTTTGCTCACAAAAGATACCAAATAGCTACTTGATGCTGGAGGATAAATATTGTATACCGTATCTAGAGTAAGTGATCTACTTCAGGCTGGCTGAGGCCATATGGTGTTCCACAGGGCCCATACTTCACTTTCACAATTCAGGAAGAGGTGCCCAGGGCTAGGATAAGTAGCTAGAAGGCTCTCAAGTGTTTTTGTGCTCTGTGGATGGATTGTAATCACTTTGAGCAGCTTGTCCTAATATCTGCACCAAACCAGCTGCTGTCCTATGTTTTCAGATCCCACCTCAGATCGCACCCTCTGTCCTGCTCCTTTTCCTCCTGTTCTGATTTATGGTCCATTGCATTACACAATGATTTTTCTTCCCTTTCTGTACCTCTTGTATGTTGCTCTCCTTCTTCAGTCTTTACATCTCTTCCCATTGGGATTCACACTGGTCACTGTGTTTAATATATTTGGAATTATTAGGCTAGCCCTGCTCGCTTTCTTATAACATTCCAGTCCTCAGCTTTCCCTCCAACCTTTAACTTTATAAGCAGTAACCCAGGCAGAATCATATATTATCCTTCTGCAATGCAATTATTACTGATATCTTGTTTTACCATTGCACAGTCGTGCTCAAATAAACATCTTAGGTCACTTTCTCACATGTGGTTCAGTTCACTTTTTCTTGGCAGTTTTATATTTACACACACACACACACACACACACACACACACACACACACACACACACACACACACACATATATATATAATTAATGAAAACACAGCCAAAGCTTGCATAATTTAATGTTTAAAACTGATCAAAAAAGCAATTCACATGTTGCAGATTCAGCTATAAAAGTCTCAAAGGTATCATTTTTTTGTTCTTTTTCAGTTGTTTTAGGCCAATATGGAGTTCTGAAATACTGTATTAGATTACTGTAATAGATTTTGGCACATGCAGTGTGATGCCTGAAGGGAGACAGAATCTCAGACAACAAATACATCAGACCTAGGAGAGGTAAGTGTCAGACAAGCTTTTGAAAAAGTTTAGATCCACTGATTTATTGCTCAGTCTCTGGCCTTGCACTAGTTTCAAAACAACATTTATCTTAAAGCAGGCTCAGGCATACAGTACGTCAAAATCTGCCACAAAGACATCATAGTGATAAACACACATTTTCAAGCCACTCTAGAGATGATTAACTGCAGCAAAGATAACAGCTGAAGATTCATTGAGAAATTTAAGACTTGGGCAAAAAAAGGGCACTAATCTTGGCAGACTATGAAGCCAAGAACTACTGTAACCATGAAGAGAGAATGCTGTAGCACATTACCCTAGTTTCAGACTAGTTTTGTAGTTTTTAGTGTAAATAAGGTGGCGTAAAGAGAAAACTGCCTTTGAGGAACTGCAGGAAAGGAGACTACACTGAATCGTATCAGATTGTCCAGTCAAGGTTTGCTTACTTTGTCAAAAGATTGAGCCAGCTATTTATTGATAATTTGTTTTCACTTAAGTAATGTGGTTTTACTGGCCACAGATAATGCTTTTAAGTTTTAAAAAATAAGAATTTAAAAATTGCAAATATTATGAGATGTGTAAGCATACATTGCCAGATTAGGAGAAAGGATTAGAAGAAAGAAAGGATAAGGCTGATGTTGAGGCTCTGAGACAGCTCACCCACATCCTTTAACCAAGACCACCAGCCCAGAATGCAGGGAGTAGTTGTCTGCTGGAGTAGGATGGTGTGTGCAGGTGCAGCTGTTTGTGAAGCATATGTGGTGCACTATATTACTGATGTTTATTCTGAGAAGCAGGTGTAAGTTATGTAGAACTAATTGCATATACAGTTTGACAGCTAGTGTCTGACTGCTTTATATTGGGGTGGCTGTAGCTCAGGTGGCAGAGCAGATCAGCCACTAACTAAAAGGTCGGTGGTTCGATCCCAGGCTGCTCCAGTCTGCATGCCAAATATCCTTGGGCAAGATACTAACATGTTGCTCTCCGATACATCCATCGGAGTGTGTATGAATGTTAGATGCTTAGAGTGCTAGAAGTGCTTTTATGAATGGGTGTGATTTGGTGAATGAATTAGTTGTATAAAGTGCTTTGAGTGCTCAGAAAGACTAGATGTGATGGACCGAGCAGTGAAGGAAACTTAGGCACAGGTTAAAGTCCAAAAAATAATTTTTTATTTAACCCAAAAAACATAATTGGTTAACTCATGCAAAAAGAATCAAAATCTTGGGCCCATAAAAGAGGTCAAACTAACAAAACTCTACTCAAAGTTGACAACACAACCAATAACTCAAACAAACTGACCTAACTTAATGAGACAAAGGGGAAACTTAAATAGTGGCTGATCAGCCCACAAAAACAGGAGAAGGGATAAAACACACAAAACCTAACTAAACCAAACATAATGAACTCCAATTCCCCCCCCCCATGGTCCTGAGTTATGGCGTGAACCAATTTGTAGCCTTCCTTTAAAGCTCGCTCCGCCCCTTTTCCACCTCGTGGCTCCTTAATCAAGGGACTGGAACAACTGCAACTAAGGTAACTCAGAAAACAAAAGATTAATGATACATAACAGTGTAAACTAAAATGTGCGCACTTATTTTAGAATGCAGTGTTATGTGGATATGTGAATTAACTAAACCAAAACCAGTTATTTATTGTCCTGTAAATAAATTCCTATATTTAAAGAAAGAAATGTGAATGCAAGGTTACTTATAAGCCTCTACACTAACATGGTGATATTACCACTGTGTGGCTGTAAGTGCAGCCATCACACTAGAAAAGCGCTATATAAGAACCAGTCCATTTACCATTTATTCAAATCAGATTTCCAAACTAAGTATATACTTACTCCCTCCATGGGAATTAATAGGCTAAGTAGCAGCCAGGTACTTAAATAAAGTTGATTAACTGATTGCAAGCGCAATCACCTCTATAAAAGCACAGGTTTTGGACATTTTGGAAGAATCAGTCGGTTTGCCACAATTTTCCCAGGTGTGGACATTCCAGCAACTTCATTCCCAGGTCAGACTACATTATGCAATCATTAGAGAAACTACAAACAACCCAGCCCCATCACAGACTCTACAGGGCTAACGTAGGATGAAAATGTTCAAGTCCATAACGGTACATTTATAACGCAAATTCAAAGAACATCAAGAAGCTGTCTAAAATATAAATAAAAACAGAACGCTGTCACTCTACAGTCTTATAAACCCACATTGTATTCTCAGTAGAATATAAAGAACATATTAAATGTTTAAACTGGGAAAATTTATCATTTAAAGAAAAACATTAACTCAGTTTGACTCAACCAACAAACGATTAAAACTTGAGACGGGACTCAAACCTTTCAAAAGTTCAACCTCATCAGTCCAATGACTAATTTTCACCATGTATTAACTGCTTTCTGGCCAAAAACAGTTGCCTAATTTATACACTTAAGTTAAACTTAACTACATAAATTATTTTTTGTCATTTAAAAATAAAAATTGAAATGCAATTGGAAATAAATGGACAAATCCCATATGATGTTAGATCCATATTACATTATAAATCTAGTTATAACATTTTAGTTTAGTGTCTTTTAAGTACAAAGTAATGCAATTAAAAAGATTAAATGACCTGTGGTGCTTAGCTTTGCGTCCTCATGCTCATGCCCACATACCTGTCTAATCTCCGCTGCACTATCCAGTAAAGAAAAATATGCCCCAAAATTATTACATGAAAACCCCTGTTGAAAAACTATTGAATAGTGACTACTGAACACCTTTTGCATGAGCCAAAAACTCAAATTCCTGCAGTTAAAAATATGCTTTGCCCTCTGCACTTTTGTGACCTACCCTCAAACCAAATTCTCAAATCCTACCTCATTCCACCAGTATGCGCCAAGCCAGTTGGGCACCAGCAGTGAAGGGTATGTGCCATTGTATCCATATCATATACCCCTCCCCACTCCCTACCCCCCACCAGTCCTGTGGATCTGTGTAGCATTGGTGATGAAAAATGACAAAACTGTCCAATTAGTAACCCATCTGTCTTCATGACATCATAGTCAGTTCTCTTGGTGGGTTTTCGCATCCACTGTGAATACAAAATAGCTTAATAATACTTCTGCTCAAAGAAAACAAAAGTAGAATGCTGTACAACTTGATATTATTTCTAAAAAACAAAAACTTTGCAGGGTGCAGATTTCTCTATAAACACAGTGTAGTGATAGGTCATTCACATTTCTAAGGCCCAGTTTTTGCAATATAACCACAGACATGTCAGTCACTGCTCTGTCAAGTAAAGTGCCGATTTTTTTCTCCATCTCCTCCAAAAGGAAGATGGGATGACAACTTTGGCTGCACTTGGCTATTCCCAAGCACCGGTCGCTAAGATACATCTACTGTTCTCTCTCCAGCCACTTGTTTTGCTTTCACTCAAGATGAAAGAAAAAAACCCTCTTTAATACATTCCCAGATGTCACAAGTACATTTCATCTGAAAATGTCTGTCTACCTTGCAGGCAACTGCTTGGCTGAAATTCAAAGAGCAATGCATGATTAGAATAATAATCACCCCGCACTGGATATTTGTGACACCCTCTAGCCTCGGTGATGTATAAGCTATCAAATCAGAAAGATGACAGATGTTATGTAAATTAACACATCCGACCCCCAAAAAAGTCAAAGTCCACCATACAGATATGATTTGTTGTCAGATCGGACAGCAGGATTGTCTTTTTAATGAACTACCACAAAGGAAACCCTGCTGTCATTTGACAAAATAGTGTCCACTCTGAATCCCTCTGTGACACTGACTTAATTGAGAATTGTGTGAGATAAATCAAAGGATAAGTTTTATACCATACCTAGATCTGGAGTTTTGAGTGTTAACAGTAATGCTGCATAAAGACAGATTACCGTATAAAAACTAAACTATTTTGTCTCTTTTAATACTGCAGGGTCAGAGAAAGTAATGTGAGCCAGACTTCTATCAAAATATCTCGTAATAGCACCCTAAAATCATGTGGGGAAAAAAACCTTAAAGGTGCACGAGGCAAGATTTTTGTAGAAAAAGAAATACAACCTCATCTTTCAGAATTTTATGGAGACCAACAGACACGCTCAGCCTCACTTGTTAAGAGCTCACATCTGCTGAGGGAATTAAAACTTGTTCAAAAGCATCTGATAAGTACTTCATTCAGAAAAGGGAGGACTCACTGCCCCTTACAACAGGGTCTCCATTAGCTTAAAGGGTAAAAAAAACGATAATCATACATAATAATTCTACACACATACAGATGTAAGTGAGTATCTGCAAGTATATACAAATACACATAAACATAAATATTCATGTAAATGCACATATATGCATATTTACAAATGTATACACATATAGAGAGTAAATTTGGGTATAATAGGCATTATACATGAAGAAATATTTTAAAGTTAAATGGAGTTTCAGAACCATGCCAGTATAATGGCTACAGTATGGTAATGCTGCCAATAAACAATGTAGTAGTAATATTAACAACAATGCTAGCAGTGGGTGTGATATACATGTATCTCATTTATTAACAATATATGAGGATATCACATTTGTGTACTGATAATCAGGAAACTTCACCAGATAATTTATTGATGACTGAGTGAGTAGACATTTTTTTCACATTTTTACAATAGGGCAATAAGAGTAAGTACTGTACGCCTAGTTATTCAGAAAATACAAAGGTAAATAAATGTATAAATAATAAATAATAAGCACCAATTTCTTTTTCTTGTCAGGAAACCTCATGATGGCATTGTTGTCTCGCAGTTACTGTGAATAAATACAGACATAGTAATGAGGAAGTTTGATTACATTAGCTTCCCAGCACATTAACATAATGGCACAGTCTCATTAGTGCAGAACAGTGTTTTATTTGATAGATAGGTTTTGAGTTGGGCTAGATAGACGGAGGGTTTGGATGACGACAGCTCAACAAATGAAGATGTACCTGACGCTTCCTGATGATGAGGAATCATTTTTGTACCATTCATTTGTCAGATTACTTCAAAGCAGAATGAGAGCATAAGAATGATGAAGTTAGGCGATATGAGCCCTGAATGGCACAGGAGAGACTGACTGATGAGCGACTCTTGAGATACCTCAACTGCCTTCAACCTATTTTGATAAATGAGCAACTGCTTTCCAACTAGAAATGCTAAAGCCAGAAGCTAGAAGTGACATGTTTTCTTTCTTCGATTAAACTGCGTAAATACGACACTCTAAATTTCATTAAAAGAAAACTACCTGTCCTGAGGTGCTGACTTCTGGTATCTGCTACATGTTTCCAGTGACTTTCAGCAGGCGTGTCACTGTGTGCGAACCCAAGCGTTTCAGACTTGTCGAGTCGTGGTCAGTTAATGTGTTTTAACCTTTTCAATTACATCAGCTTGTACTAAACAAAGACTTTGACGGTGTAAGCCGATTTTCTTCTTCGCTTCAATCCTAATTGAGTCTCATCGAGCTGCCGATTGGATCTTGATAGGTCCCGTCGTCAGCTGATTGCATGCCAGCTGTAATTTCTTTTTTAATCTAATTAAATCAATTGGGAATGTTAAAGAGATTTATTGCTACTAAGTCTCTTTAGCAATTCCACCAAGTATGGGTATTTATTCATCATAATCTGGACCTTTAAGTAAATTAATGTGGTACAATAACATGGCGTTTAATTACCAAAAATGGCTTACATGTAATTATTTCTGCTTTATTGTGAATCTACAAAGATTGTTTTTTTCCCAGGCCTTAAATTAAATCCTATGTACTTTCTTTCTTTTTTATTAATATTGCAGAACAAATGGTTGCTCAGAGCTCAAAAGTGGATCAAGTATAATAGATTTCTAAACAGTCGTAAAATTGTATTATCTATTGTTTGTGCTGTGCCGACTAGCCCTAAAATGGAGTTTAAATTGGCAGGCTAACTCACAGAGGTTGACGATGCCCTGAAACGCAAAAACAATCACTTCATTTGTCACACTTAAATTCCTGTGGAGTGATATTTCAAGATCCCAAGACATACAGTCTGTACATCAGAAACTCATTACACGCTTATTACCAGGCAATTAAGCAGCATTGTGCATGCGAGCCAGTTCCAGAGATATCTGACACTACTTGTTATGCTGAATAATAAGCTAAAAAACGGCAATGTTGTCCCTAAATATACAGGTAGCCGTGTTTATAATATTGTGCCCCACACTTTAATATGTTCTGTGAATTGTCGAGCTCAGTGGGCTGCTGTTAGACTGCAATATTAGCTTTCTGAGTTACACCAAAATTAAACTTTGATTTAAAGTGAGATAGCCAGACACTGGCTGCTATCTTCTTATGAATATGTTGCCATTTGTTTTAGTTCACTTTCTATTGGAAGCTCTCAAAATGAAAGTGTTCTAAATGCAATCCTTTCACACATTCATAACATGGATTCTGTGTATTATTACCAATGTAAAAGTAATATTCATTTATATTCAAACAAATACAAATATTTTTATTGGGATCCCAGGTGTAACAATATGCTTAAAAAGAGAAACAAAGAAAACTACATTTCTTAGCTTATGTTTAGCCCTAGTATGTGGTCAGTACTGGTGGCTCTTAAAACCTCTGGTGTACAAAGTAGTAGTTTCTGAACACTGGCCTCTGTACTGAGTGCCTGTCTGAGACTTTGTTGTAATGAGCCCAGGGAGGTTTAAAACAGCATATTCAGTCTCTCTATGGTATTTTCTGCCCAGCCTGTTCATCCACTAATCCCTCTTTTGCAGATTCCCATGGTAAGGTAAACTGAGGGAACAGTGCAGTGGTTGCAGTTTACCCGTGAATGTTGGTGACCACTTTGGATATAATTTATTGTACTTCATCTCATGAAACAGGTGACTTCAGAATTTTTAGATGTATTATATGGGGAAAAAATGGCAAACCAGTTGTGACAACCATGACTTTCTTCTTTGTCAAGTATCACTTTTTTTGATTTACTAACCAGATGGCTTGTCTGCATTTGCTTTGTGTTATTGTACTTTTTGTTTAATATTATTTAGTTACCATTGCTTTTTTGGGCCTCAGCATCTTATAGAGCACATAACTCTAGCCAATTTACAAGCAAAAGATGACTACAACACTTCTATTTCAAGTGTTCTACTTCAAAGTACAACAGACTGCAAGTATACAAATATGTCTTAATACAACAAGCAAATGTTTTATTGCAATAATTATATTTGTTTGGATATGCACATAGAAACTGGGAGAGTCAACCTCACCCCAAAATTTCTCTGTTAGTCCTTTAGTTCAGTAAATATTTAACGTTTTTATAATATTGTTCTAGTGTCACGACACCGTCATTCTGACAGAATTAAATTACACTATATATAATTAAATACCCCTCAAAAGCTACTGGGTGGATTTGGTTTTAATTTAGTTCAGGCATTCATTTCCTTCTAGAAATTAGTTATAATAATTTTGGGAGTCTCTTAATGTTTTATCTAATGTCATCATCAGGTTAAATAACTCACTCTGACTACTAATTTGGTAAGCACATAGCAGTATTAGAGCAATTCTCAAAGCACATTACCTCATTTCCTAAATCAACTGTTGATTTAGGAAATGCTGCCCATATTTTTAACAATGTGGTGTAACTTTGATGATTTATGAATGAATCGTGTGTTTTATGAGTATACTTAACTAATTCAGGCCTTTGCCTTTGATGCAAGAGCATTGGGACAGTGACTACATTACATAACTTCCACTCAATGTATTCAAACGTTTACAGGGTTGCAGTGTATGTGGAGGTTTCTTCACACTTCAGAAAATCTGTGCCCCCTGTGAAGCCGGAACTTTAGGCACACACGTTTCTGATCTCCTCCTTGACAATTCACTTTGATGGTGACTCGCTTGTCTGTTTGCATTCTGAGCAACTGTCCTGAATTTTGTACAAGTCAATTTTGCTGGCTTGTATGCATGTGGTACTTTCAAATTGTCTCATTTCCTCCCTCGGACTGTCAGGGGAGAGAATGCAAAATGTCATGGTTTTAAAAAATTATACCTCAGGAAGTGGCATGATGACTTTGTACCTGTCAGTCAGGCTTACACTGATCTATATTCAAATGTTCATTGGTACTCTTCTTTGTGCTTTGCTTCATTTTTGTCATATGGTTACCATAGAAACAACACAAGGAGAAATTTTGCAGTGATGGCTCTGTTGGTACCTGTGAGAAAAGTTTAGTTTTCTTAATCCTATCCTTGCAACGGATGCAGTATTATTAGAGCCCACTACTCATAACACATATGGGGGTCAGTTCAGTAAAAACAAATCACACTACTTGTAACTTCAAGGCACACAAACACACAAAAAATGTGCAAATGTGTTCTATTTGTCACGTTTACAAAGCTACACATGACGTGTATGCACATGCAGGGGTTTATTTCCACTTCCATGTTTAGTCATTTCATCTGTTGCATATAATGCTGCTAATTTGCAGGTTTTTGACAGTGAATGGAACACCAATAAGGAAGCAAAATTTCAAGGCGAAAAACTCACTGGAGAAGTGGAAAAATGAAAATAGGTGCTATTTGGTTGTTTCAGGTCTGGAAACACAAAGAGGACAAAAGTTACAAAATAGAGGCTATCAACTCTCTCTGATACAGTATTTGTGAATGGTAAATAGCGCATTTTGTGTGTGAAAACACAATCTAAAATGTTGAGAAGAAATACAAGTGAGTGTGTTTTTATGAAAAATTCTGTATATTTGTCAATTCTAAAAAAACAAATTTCATGTGGGAAAAGGCCTTTTTTTACCCATACATCCAACCCCCAGTGCTTTCAAACATGAAATAAAGCATTGCCTTGCATGACAGAATAAATAATTGTAAATAATCATGTAAAATATTAGAGAAATGTATAATTCAGGCAAAAATCATTTGCCAGAATAGCACATAACAGATTCAATACCTCCACTGATTAGCTTGATTACAGTACAAGAACAAATTGGAATGATGTTCCAATTTTTTGTAATTTGTTCAATGTTTAATGAAGTTTGACATTAACCCAAACACACCATTAGCTTTGTGCTGACCTCTTTATAATTCAAACTAATTATTTGTGACCTTTAACTTTACAATTTCGGTTGTTTCTGTCATCAAAATAAACAACGCACACCTCTAAACAGCATCCCGTGCAAATTTATGCTGCTTTACTTATTCCAGTGTGCATCAAGAGATGCTTTTAGGATGACTAAAGTAGAGTAGTTTGTTGTGCTGACTGCCAAATGTATTCTGAATGAATTATTAAGCTGTTTTTTGTTTTTCTGCACAGAAAAACAATCACAAAATACAAGTTTAAGAAAATCTTCCAAGAAATGATTGCACATTACTTGAAGGTTAACACTAGCACATTAATTTAAGACATCACGATAATTACCAGAAATGCATATTTTTCTTTTCATATTTTTCTGACAGCTTTTACACACTTGGACTGGCAAATAGAGGCAAAATCTGCTGCACCATTTTCATAGCACAGAGACTGCATGTTTTCAGTAATACCAGCAGCAGATGGTGCAAGGACTGAATTCAAGCTAGCCAGTAGCAGACTCGAGCTTTGAAGTGTTCTTCAAAACAAACATATGAGCAATAGAGGATGGTGGCACAATGTAATTCTGGCAGACATATGTGAGGTTTTGGGGAAATGTGTGTATGACTCAGTTTTTTAGAAACAGTGTTGATTTGGCAGGAAAAAGGTGACCTGCACTCTTAAGTCTCCAATTTATATGCTTAATGTTATTAAAAAATCTTAAGCAATGAGGCTTTGCCGTGGGTGAGAACCTTTCACATTAATCTTGCATACTTACTTAATAGTAAATGTATGTAAAATAAGGCCTTGGTTGTCTCTTTTTTCTCTCCTATATATTTTACTGTTCACATGATTCTTACAAATGCTGTATGGCAAACCTGCTGAGACCTTATTCCAGCTGTTGGCCTCTCTGCTCATCAGGCCTTTTAACTTTCACATGCTAATATTTTAAATTTACAGGAAACCACAATTTTAAAGGGCCTAAACTTTGGAAGAGGCTTCTTCAGCCCATCAGATCAGTTAATATGTAGTTTGTATTAAGCGACTGCTCAATCTTTCACACTTTATTTTTGGCTCTAGTTCACACATTTACACCCAGTTAGTGGTGTTAACGTGGGTCTCCTCCCAAGAGGCAAAGACACAAAGGAAAAACACCCACCCATTATTATATTTGTTTGCATGCTTAGCAACTTTTCCTAGGCATTTACTTTAAATGCCGCCTGGTGTGCTGTGACGTTATTTTGAAGAATCAACTATAAAAACGTTTTTTAAATCCTGGGATTAAAAAATGATACCTAACCGATGTAACGTCCAGTGATGGGAATAACGGAGTTACAAGTAACGGCGTTACTAACAGCGTTACTTTTTTTAGTAACGAGTAATTAACTAATTACTATTCCTCTCGCTACAACGCCGTTACAGTTACTAACAAGAAAATGCGGTGCGCTCGCGTTACTATTTTTCATCAAACAGACGATTGAAGCTGTGTTCAGCTTACCGCATCTTATATCAGTTGCACGGAAGTAGCTGTAAGTAATCTGGACGCTACAGCTTTAAGCGAAACCAAAAAGTGATCGTCTGTCCGCAGACGATCACTTTTTGGCGCAACACCTGGAGCTAAGGGGGCAAAACACATGCATTCTGCTGACCATTCATTCTGGGAGAGGGCGGGTCAAGTTTCCTCCCTCCAATCAGATCCCAGTTGAAAACTTTTCAAAATGAAGTTACATAATACATTACGGAAGCATAGAGCTGCCACCCAGGCAAAAGAAAGTTTATTGTTCTAACAAATATAAATAAATAACAAATAAATATTATATTGTACAAACGTGATAATTATATTGTAGGAACGTGATAATTATGTATATTGTAATAATGTCATATTATATTGTTCAAACGTGAAAGGTATATTGTACTAACATGATAGTATATTGCTAGAACAATAAACTTTTCACGTTATAACGTGATAAAGCTCTATTTTTCTTTTGCCTGGGTGGCAGCTCTACGCTTCCATAATACATAGTTTAACCAAATAATGTAAGTTTTAATTCATGTGTTTTATTTAAAGATGAAAAATATGGGTTTCTACTGGGTTTATCTATGCAGCATATTAAATATTACTGTTTTGAATCCTGAGCTCTAATACGCTATATCTTGGCTACTTCCACACGTACACGGGTATTTTTGAAAACTGAGATTTTCCGTTTTTGTTTTAAAAAATAATCCCGTCCACACGTAAACGCAGAAATGAAGGAAAACGCTGCTAGGAACATGCCAAAGCAAAAGGTGGCAATATATTCCTAACCATGTAGAAATGTTGGCCAATCAGAAGTCTAGAAGCCTCGGTGGGAAATAGTAAACAAAGCTGGGGCATAGAAGCAGAACCCAGTCGTCTGTGTGGAGGGACAGTAACTGTGTGTGTATATGTAAGCATTTAAACACTGCACAGAGTACAATTAACAGTATTGTAGAAATTCATTTCACCGAAACAATAATGTGGCGCACAGTGTGACGTCAAAAAAGGCGCACACCTTTGACGCTGTGTTTTCTGCGTTTTCTCCGTTTTTCTCGTCCACACTTAAATGCAAAAATGGAGTTTTCGGAAATATTCACCCTGGCCGGAGTTTTTAGAAATCTCCGTTTTCAGTGACCGAAAACGCCGTTTACGTGTGGACGGAAGGTGCAAACGCATAGAAAAATCTGCGTTTTCAAAAATACCCGGGTACGTGTGGACGTAGCTCTTGTCAAGTGCAGAAAGCAAAGGTGTTAATGGAGAATCAGCCTCAACATCTATGAAACACTTTATCTTGGGCTTATGTTATAATCACAACTGTGATTGGATGAAAGAAGAGTTTTAAGTTTAAAATGGGTCACCGCTTAGGTCTCAAACAGCTGACTGACAAATAATGCTTCGACAGAGAAAGTGAAAGTCAAATGAAGACACGTGAATGTCGTGCAAATTAAAAAGCCTCTTATAAACTAAAGTGCTTGTTTAGTTTGAGTCTGTTTGTTTCATGATACTGTATGCATGAAAGACAGAAATAGAATTTTTGATTTTTTATTAAAGCATATTAAATTGAGAAAAACACCTCAATTTATGCAAATAAACTTTTTGTTTACATAATTAGAAGAAACTGCAGTATTTTTTAGATCTCCGTAGACTAAGGATGATTAAAATTATTCACCTCATGGACATAATGGTTAAATTATATTAAAATTAGATTAAAAAGCTTTTATCACATAATAACACTCTTGGAAATACACGAATAATAAACTTTAGTCCTTTATAAGTCATGACCATAAGTGTTTACACAGCAATCAAAAATGACAGCGTGGAGCATCACAGATGCAGAAAGATGAAGAAATATTGATGGATTTATGATGATGAAGAACATAATCTTTATTTCACAGGAAAGGTGATTGAAGGAGAGATAGAAGGGGAATGGAGGTAGGCTGGTGGTAAGGCAGTGAGGCTGGAGGAGATGATGTAAAAGGTAGAGAGTTAATGAATGAAAGCTTGAGAGAAGGAGAGGGGGAAAGAGAAGAAGGAGGAGTGGAGGGATGGGGAAGAGAAGGAACATTCAAAGGAGGGAAGGATTAAAGGTGGAGGGGTGAGAGTAGGGAAGATGAAGCGAGGGGGAGGCATTACTCAACCTAACCTGACACGAGCCATCCTTCTCTTCAACCTTTGTGTCACTGGGACATTTTTTCTTTTGGAACCAGCTCAAGACACCACTCTTTTTCTTGGCTTTCTTCTCCTGTTCTTGCTCCTTCTCGAACTGTTTTATCTTCTTTTCAGCTGCTTCTTTGCTGCTTTTACACAAAACACATTTTCTTCGCTTCTTTTTCTTGCCTTGTCAGCAGTTTAAGTGCTTTGTTACACTTTTGTTTTGGTGTGTACCATTTCTGTTTTTATTCCTATCGCTTCTATCATCTCCTTTCGCTGTGGTTTCTGGACTTCCAACGATTCCGTATTTGCAATTTCAGCTTCCATCTTTGCAAAAAAGACGATGCTCAATTTCATTTTTTGCGTCCTTTTTTTACTTTTTCCTTCTCTTTCAGTGCTTTCCAGATTTTGAATAATTACGTTTTTGTATTCTCTTCTTTTCCTGTGGTACCCATTTTTCTCCTCTTTTGCATTTTTCTGTGATGCTGAAAAATATAATGTAGTGTGACTCCCAAGTTCCTGTGCTAAATTCAGTAATCCAAATATTAGCCATATGAGTTATTATAATAAATTCTGAACTAGAGATATAATTATGTTATTACTTCATTACAAAGCTTCTTCAGTTATCTGCATGCCAAGCAAATAGGAGGAAAGAAAAATGCAAATTGTATCTGTTGCTTCCAGTGCAGTTGTGCTACAATCAGTTGTTTTGATGTGTAGGGAGGAAGTGGAGGGATCTTTAACATTTGAGGAGTTTTTATATTTTTATTGCACAAAAGGAGAAGTGTGTGAGGTTAAAGCTAATACTGTTAAGATAACAATGGCTCTTTGCATACACATGCTAACATAAAGCTAGTGAGGAACCCAAAGTAATGCTAAAGCTGAGTATATGCCCACTCCGAACCTGCACTTCAGCAGGTAACAAAAGCAGTGATGAGCAGTCAAGCTTGTTGCTTTGTAGCCTCCATTTCTTAAATCACACTGGTGATCACTTTGGAATTTCTTTAGGCTGGTTTTCAACTTTGCTTTGTAGCTTTGTACTCATGCATAAACAGTAAAAGAAAGGGTGTGTGTCTGTCCCCACTGCAACAGTGATTTTCAGTGATGTGTGGGACCGCTGTTTGCCTCCACCATGACACTGCAACAAATCCTCATTTACACACTTTGCAGTACAAGTAATTCTGATTCTGATATAATTACGAGTAACTTGAAAGTAATGTAATGAGTAGTCCAACAAATCACTTTTGCTGCAAAGTACTTAAATAACGTACTGCATTACTTTTTAGAAAAACAACACTTAATATGTAATACATTACTTTTTTGATTAACAACCCCAACACTGCAGAGGAGGGGCGTGGGGAAAGAGGCACAAATGAAAGTTTTTGAGCACAGTTGAAGAAAATCAGGAAAATAAGAGGAGAGACGGGAAGAAGAACTAGAACTGGTTAGTTACAAAGTGAACAGTACTAATAATACAGGTTATAAAGCTTATAAAATAGAGTCTGGTTACAAAAAAATGTTTTATTTCACTGAGTGGAAGGAATTTATCAGTATCAGAATTTCCAACATGTTTTTTTAATAATTCACAAAGTAAAGGCATTAATGAATGGTAGGCAGTTGATCAAACTACTGTTAGGTACTGAAGGGGTAGTCTATCTTTCAAACTTTAATTTAGCTGGTATTTTTTACTGTATGTATCAAAGTCTTTGTCTAATTTCTACCATTATTTCCACATAGGTTGCTATAAAATTATTATTATTTGCTAAGTGGACTATTTACAGAGCAAGTTAAATGATAGGAGATGCTACTTTGTATTATTTGTATTTTCCTTTTGAATTTTGCAGTACCTTTCAAAAAATTACATTTAGAACCAAAAAGAATAGGTGTGAATCTCATAATTTTTATTTGAAATTGTCAAATTCCATGTCCACCTGAACTGACAGGCAGCAGGACCCAGTGTAAGTATCAGGTCCTACAGTACTAATTTGAATATTCCACAGTAACAACGTCTTAATTGAATTCCCAAGTGTCAGCACGTTTTCAACAAGAAATGCTAACTGACATTCAGTAGTTATTCTGGTGCTACTTAGTATCACAATGGACACAACAGGGCTTTAATTTATTTACCTTGTCATCAGCACCCTCATTGAATGGCAATTACTGTATCCATTATTATGCCCTCTGTCAGTAGTAGAAGAACAATGTTAAAAATTTATTCAGCTGTTAAAAAAAAGGTCTCAGGTCAGACTCCAGCACAGAATGGCACCCTGGAGCTGGAAGGAATTCAAGGACACTGGAATATTCAATGAAAAAAGCAAGAGCGAGGACTGATTATTAGGAACAGCCGGTGAACATCGGGAAGGTTAATGAGCAAAGTGAAAGATCGTATGTATTATCATATAACTTCAAGTCTTTTTTTCCAAATGAACAAATGAAACTGCTTTTTTTCCAGCAGAAAACTTAGCTGTAATCACAGTGACATCCCTCTGATGTAAAACAGTCTTTTCTCACATTAAATGTCAGCTCTTTAGATTGCTGTTAGGTCATCACTGTCCTCCTATACTTTACAAAACTTTTTCAGTGATTGCACACTAGCTTTCAACTAAGTATTCCTCTTAAGTGTTGTGTCCACAGTGCTTCTTTGATACAGTCAAGGATTGTATCTGTACTTGTACTGGTGAAATCAAAGTGGCACATAAACACAGGCAAAAACCTGGTGTGAGCTTTGATAACCAACTACCCTACAAGGTCCACTTGCTATAGTCGGTGCTCCCTCTGGTAGCAGGCTTTATTAAACAGCTAATGACTGTTAGACATCAGACCCTGTCTCATTATGGAGTGCAGCTACTGGCTGAGGTCCTTGCCAGCTTTGTTTTCTTTGGTGGCTATATATATATATATATATATA
>NW_024582605.1:922517-945836 GCF_018398535.1 Haplochromis burtoni
CAACAAGCACGCATGCTACAAACTTTACCCGAGTCATTTAGACAGCCGTTAGCACATGATTCTCCTTATGGGGACCTGATATGTTTCATATGCTGCTGAGAATATAGCCCAGAAGAAGCGTATAGTATAGCTTTTATTTTGAAAAGAGCCATTTCTCTGTAATAAACTCTCTTTTCCAAAGATGAGTGATTCCTCAATCAGATATATTTATTTTTTTTATTTTTTGTTGTTTCAGCAACATTAAATTTAAAAACTGTACTTTTGAGTTAAAATATATATTTATAATTTTAATAAATAACAAGTTAAAAAGGCATGAACATTTTTCTTTTGTATTGAAAAAATATCGAACCGTGACACCAAAGTATCGAACCGAACTGAACCGTGGAATTTTGTGTATCGTTGCACCCCTAATATATATATATTGTGAGATGTCCCTTTGAAAATAATTTAAATGTTTTTTTCAGATTTTCTACTTTTTACTGGATTTGTGGCAAAATAATTTGATTTTCAGATAGCTAAAATGCAAATGACGTAAGTCAGGCAAATGATATCCTGACTCGAGCAATATTTTGGCACTTTTTACACCCTAGAGGAAAATAATTTTCAGGGTGTATCAGTCCCTTTGAGAGCAGCCTTTAGTGAAAAACAGACGGCACGAAGGAGACTGTCTCAGCCTTATGGCTTTCTGTGGCACGTCATTAGTCTGCCCAATTAGATAATAATGACTCTGCTTTCCATTATAGGCTGGTGTAGTACACGTGGCAGTCAGAGCTTTCGACCACCTTACCCATGCCAAGAAAAGTCAGTTCGGCTGACACAGTAGTTCAGAGATCGCTTGCTCTTCCACATCTCTCTCCTTTTATGTCTTTGTGATTACTCACAAAACTGGTCTTTTTTGCATTCTCAGCTGCTGTCAGGGTCAAGCTGAAACGCTACTCTGACAGAGAGGGCGGTACACAGCTCATTTGCAGCTACTGCTTGTATTGTACTATGCAGCATGCATTCACAGCAAAACGATGTGAGAAATGCCTTGCAAAATTTCTAAAATGCCTCAAAACTTGCTCTAGAGCAAATTCTTTCATTTTAAAGGACACACACACAGTATGAAGCACAGTTACGTGAAGAGAAATGAAAAGGAAGGTGAACAATGCTGAGCATCAAAAGAAATAGAATCAGGTGTATTTTCCACAAACCTTTATTCTCAGGGGCTCTTCTGAGGCTTTACGCTTTAAATCAAAAGGACAAGTTCTCAACATCTTTTGGAGTAAGGATAACAGCGCACATAGTTTCTATTGTGCGAACATGAGTCTATTTACCATTTATCAAACAATGAAAGTGTGGCTACACTGGGTTTATCAACCAGTATCCCCAGTTTCATCTCACTTAAACTGTGAATGCACTGACTGGAATGCATTGGATGTGATTTTTTTTTGTTGTTGTCTTTTTAAGAATTTTTGAGATTACAGTTTTTAAAGTTTCATCTTAGATAACTAAAATCTGGGCCAACATTTCTTTTAGAATGATCATGAAGACATAGAAATGTAAATGTGGGCTGAAAAAAATGTTAATGATGATTTTGAATCTCGGGGGCTTTCAAGTGGCTGAAAGCTCAGGAACTTCAAATCAAAACTTGTTGTAGAATTTTCCATTAAGTTTCCAACAGTGGCAGTGCTTACGTCATAGTCCCATCCTCAGAAAAGTCAGGAAACGTGCAGTTTAAAGTTTCATGGGTAAACATTAATAACGAGTGTGATATTAATTGATTCACATTCTAGTTACAGGTCATCAGCCAATGAAATCGAGATTGCAGGTGCATTTGCTCTCTTAATCTCTACACACAATTACTTGTAGCAATTATACAATGATCTGCTTTTCCACTGATGTACATAAAGTGGTAAAGCTGTATAATAACTATGTATTGTTAAGAGTTTTCCTTATCTCTAAGTTGTATTTACTTCTCTAATTACCAGCAAACATTTTTGTTCTACAGTTTTAAATTAATCATTTTTTATCCACTTTCTAGAACTTTTTTTTCTACTTGCAGTTTCTTTGTTTTAACCAAAATCTTAGAGAACAGGGTTGATACATATATATGAAAAAGAGGTAGAAATTCAAAAGCTCTTTACTTTGAATAATGGACATGAATTGGATTTTGAAAATATTAATAGTCTTATTATGTCTTCTCCGCAAATCCTAAATCTTGTCTGCAGATTAGCCTGACATGTTCTATAATCATGGGTAGAAATACCTCTGCCAGATTAATATACTTTGCCTTAACACATACCATATGTATTCATATTCTGTGTGGCAGATAAATTACATATTCCATTATCATCCTTCAAAGAAGATGATAGTTACTGTATGAATATGTAAGCAGAGCTGATAGGTTTCTTTTTATCTTTGATGAAACAAGCAGACAATCCATTCAGTGAGCGTCATGTTTAAATCCAACTCATAGTCATTATGATAGCAAGGTATATATACCACTCAGATTACAGGTGGATCAAAGCAGTGTGAATATAACAGATGCTGTTCAAATACTGACATTCTGGAATGGAAGGACAGCTCGCATGTCCACCAGCTAGGGCTCTTAAGTGTAATCACAATGAAGCTATAAGATGGATTAAACTGTGTTTTTGACCAGTCAGTGCTGGTGAGAGAAATCTGGCTATAAATGAGTTTTCATTTCATCACTGAATGGACCTGAGTAGCGACACACTTAGCTTGACACTGTTTAACGGTATCAGCATATATAAAATTATGTTTGCTGAAGGAGAGACGTCTCATTTGTTTTCTTATTATTTTGTCATTTATGTGATCAGGCTAAACAGACAAGTGATGTGAATAATGCTTGTCATTTCTTTGTAACCCAGTGTTCAGTCGGAACACTTGGCTCCTGGTGTTTTTGTGGATGGTAACCATTGTCACAGACCAAGCAAAGTCCCATGACAATGGCCTTCCCCAGGGACAGCAGTCTCACCCAGGAAGACAATGAGCACTGCCTCAATGCAAAAAAACGTCTCCAAAACAGACAAAATAAAACAACAACAAACCAAAAAAATAAAATTAAAAAAATGGGTGCTAACAAAAACTCAACTTCAACAGGAGCCAGTGAAAAAACATGGCTAATTTCCAGTAAAAGAAGAGCTTCTAGTCTGTGCCCAATCAAATAAGGGATGATGAGCAGCCCCACTCACTTTAATATGTTTTAATTGTCTATTTTTAGATTTCAGTGTCATTCTGTAAGTGCTTGCCTTTACAGAATGACACTGATCAATACCAATACTGTAGTGTTGTGCTTTAAAATTCAGTTCAAAACACCATCAAAAATACTGGTGACCTAAAAGAGCAAAAGTTGAACTTTAACCTCTTCCAAAAAATTGTTTTTGTTCTTTCTGCACTATTTCAGTCTTGTTTTATTTTATATTTTCCTCCCTCCTGTGTAACACTATGCTCGGTGAAAGTAACAAGACAAATCACAAAAGGTCACATGAGACATGTCGAAAAAGGAGCAATTATGCTCATTTTAATCATTGTAGATTTGTTTAATCTGTTTATTTATGACTAGGGATGGGTATCGTTTAGGTTTTATCCGATACCGGTGCCAAACCGGTACTTTTGAAACAGTGCCGGTGCTTAAACGGTGCTCAAACCTGTGCTTAAAGAATGGAGAACACAAAATTGGTCCAAAAACCTCTCATGTTCAGCTGTTTTTTTGTAAAAAGATAACAATGTTAGCCTTTTCTGCAGCTATAGGGCATATATGGTATCACTCTTGGCTGGAAGCAGTGCTTAATCAATGGAAAAAACACAACTTTGTCCAAAAACCTCTCATGTTTAACTGTTTCCCACTTTCTCTTTAGTCATTTTAGCCTTTTTGGCCAGGGTGAAGGGAGTATCTGCCATCAAACAAGAGGACAGCTGCATGTAGCTATGATGATGTTTGCTAGTTCACCTTACATGCATTAATTTAATAACGTGGTTAGCCTACTCAACGTAAATTACACACTATTACCCTGCTACACTGGCAGGGCTAGGGGCCAGGACTCTCCTCTTCGGGTGCCCGATAACAGGCACCACACCCACAGTAGATGTGCACGGTGTGAGGTCTTGCAGCAAGCTATCAAATACGGCGCATTTCTCTGCTTTTAAAAAAAAAAACGCTATACGTCGCCAGGTGTTTCATCGGATTTGAGGTGTTACCTCCTTTGCACAGTATCAGCTTAAAGCACTTGTTGCTGCTGAGTTTGCTGTGAAGTACAGCCAGACTTTTGACCGCTTCGCCTTGGGCATTTTTAATCTGTAGCTCTGCTCTAAAAGAACATAAGTACCTGGACCCGCCTACTATCCTCGGAAACGTAAAATGATCGGCTAGAATCTAAAGTGTATCACAGCTCAGGAAAAAAAGCACCGTAATGTGCGCTGCGTTTTGGTCTGGTTACTACCGTTTATGTCAGAACCGGTGCCATACCGGTACCCATCCCTATTTATGACGTTGTTCTCATATCAAAAAAACAGCTTAAGCTCTCATTTTGCCTTTGACTTTTGCATTTTTTCCTTAGTTTAGTTTAGTTTTTGTTGTTTTGTGTCTTTTCTTTTATCATATTTGTGTGACCAATATTTCAGCTTTTAAATGCAACCTATAATATACATGATAGTATCCAAATATCCAACCCTTTAAATTGTATATATGTCAGCATATAGATCTGCACCTTCTTGCCCTACTAACAAATAACACATTGCTGCACATCATTTACATGTTACAGTGTCACGCTCATTGCTGAGAAGCTCAAAAGTTCAAATTAGCTTGTTGAAAAAATGAAGTCAGCATATAGCTGCCCTGGATGTAATTACTGTGTGCATTCCACATCAATCACAACTGTAAATATTCATTAACAAGACATAATTACCATTTCAAAGCCAACAAAAATGGCTACAATAACGTGGAGGCAAGAGAGGCCTTTAGTCTAAATCAAAACAATTTAAGAACTTGATTTCCTGAAATGACTGCCAATTCAGCTGATGAAATGAATGTTCAGCTTCAGTAGCCCAGGAGTGTAAAAATTGAGACGTGTCCATTTAGAGAGAAAAAAATCTACACTGCAAATGTAAGTTCGCCTACCTGGCAAACAAGGGCTCCTCATGCAATCAAACAATCAATCATAACAAGACACTAGAGGGGCAGTAATCATTATATACGCAATTCAAACATTTCAAAAGCACTAAATCATAGCAAATCACCCCAACTGAAAGAAAGTCATCCCATCCACTGGCAAAATATTTTGGTCAGTGTTTTTCTATTTAAATGCAAATTAGGAATCAGGATTCTCACAGGCAAAGAGCCTCTGGCCAAAGCAATTACTGTAATTAAATATTTCATATATAAAAGGAGGAGAACTGTTTGTGCTCCTACACAGGTTGTTGGTCAGGGTTTGCAGCAACAAATACCTTAAGATGTAGAGAGCACAGTGTGACATATGACACACCAGTCAGCCACCACAGGATCAATAAAATGATATGGTTGTTAAATTTGAGGTCCTGGCATTCATCCACATCCATCTTTATAATCTGGTCAAATAAAAAATTGCAGAATTCAGGACACCAAAAGAGATTTCAGGGATTTATTTTCAAAGTTACTTTTCAGAAGCCGGAGGATGAGGTGGTGTGTGTGGGTGGTGAGACACAGGCCAGTGAAAAGAAAGCATCTAGGTACCGAATACTCAGCAGGGTAGACGAGTGGCAGGCACATGGGGAATCTAAACCACACAGGAGAATGAGAGGTAAAGACAATGAATTCTTGCTTACACAGCCTTTAGCTATAGTGCTGTATACTGCTAGGAGACCCCCCATGATGCACTAAGATGCACTCTCTCTCTCTCTCTTTGTGGTCATTAGCTTTGTTCTTCCTTTTCACTTTTGCCAAGTGCTTCCTCATTGAGGACCAATGACTTTGCTCTAACATCGGAGCATATTCACCAGACAGCAACATACCTTGGGTTGTTTGTTTTTGTGAAGTGGAATCATACAACTACAGGGAGTGCAGAATTATTAGGCAAATGAGTATTTTGTCCACATCATCCTCTTCATGCATGTTGTCTTACTCCAAGCTGTATAGGCTCAAAAGCCTACTACCAATTAAGCATATTAGGTGATGTGCATCTCTGTAATGAGAAGGGGTGTGGTCTAATGACATCAACACCCTATATCAGGTGTGCATAATTATTAGGCAACTTCCTTTCCTTTGGCAAAATGGGTCAAAAGAAGGACTTGACAGGCTCAGAAAAGTCAAAAATAGTGAGATATCTTGCAGAGGGATGCAGCAGTCTCAAAATTGCAAAGCTTCTGAAGCGTGATCATCGAACAATCAAGCGTTTCATTCAAAATAGTCAACAGGGTCGCAAGAAGCGTGTGGAAAAACCAAGGCGCAAAATAACTGCCCATGAACTGAGAAAAGTCAAGCGTGCAGCTGCCAAGATGCCACTTGCCACCAGTTTGGCCATATTTCAGAGCTGCAACATCACTGGAGTGCCCAAAAGCACAAGGTGTGCAATACTCAGAGACATGGCCAAGGTAAGAAAGGCTGAAAGACGACCACCACTGAACAAGACACACAAGCTGAAACGTCAAGACTGGGCCAAGAAATATCTCAAGACTGGTTTTTCTAAGGTTTTATGGACTGATGAAATGAGAGTGAGTCTTGATGGGCCAGATGGATGGGCCCGTGGCTGGATTGGTAAAGGGCAGAGAGCTCCAGTCCGACTCAGACGCCAGCAAGGTGGAGGTGGAGTACTGGTTTGGGCTGGTATCATCAAAGATGAGCTTGTGGGGCCTTTTCGGGTTGAGGATGGAGTCAAGCTCAACTCCCAGTCCTACTGCCAGTTTCTGGAAGACACCTTCTTCAAGCAGTGGTACAGGAAGAAGTCTGCATCCTTCAAGAAAAACATGATTTTCATGCAGGACAGAATCCATGGATGGCAGGCTTTTGAGTGTCCTTGCAAAGAAAGGTGGCTATATTGGTCGCTGATTTGTTTTTGTTTTGTTTTTGAATGTCAGAAATGTATATTTGTGAATGTGGAGATGTTATATTGGTTTCACTGGTAAAAATAAATAATTGAAATGGGTATATATTTGTTTTTTTAAGTTGCCTAATAATTATGCACTAAGTAGGGATGGGTATCGAAACCCGGTTCTTGTTGAGAACCGGTTCCCACTGTTTCAATTCCTTGGAATCGTTTGCCATTTTTGCAAACGATTCCCTTATCGATTCCAGTCGCCCCGAATGACGTCACCACGTTGCGGAGCGTCATTTACCTGGCAGGAAACACGGCGCCAGCGGCTCAAACGCTCAAAAGCTTGGTTATACTTTACGAGAACGGATGACAACAGGGCAACTTGCAATACTTGCAAAGTAGATATTTCATTTAAGGGAGGAAACACTACGAATATGCAAAAGCATTTGCTCACAAAACACGCGATAACCTTAAATGAATGTCGTGTTTTTAATTCCGCTCCGGACTCGTGAATCTCAACCCAGCAGCAGCGGTAACGTTTGCACGTCCTCTCCCGTTAATGCGGCAGGTAAATAATCAACTAACAGTGCATATTATGTTAGCGCGATCTGCCTTATTACAAAACCTGCCATTACTGTGCATTTAGGTGACCATGATGAGACAGACAGACAGTCTGGCTCAGATGCTGGCAGTTCTCGACTGCAGTCTACCGGTAGCGTCTCCTTTCAGGCCAGGATAGACGAATGTCACCGAGCAGTGACTAAGTTTGTGGTCAAAGGCTTGCACCCATTTGCCACAGCAGATGCCCCCGATTTCACTTTGGTAAGTGAATGTGTTTAATTGTAGGCAGGGACATTACTGGATATTCTTGTGTAATTGCTACAGAATAATTTATGTTACACTTTGTTATTGCTACAGAAGAATATTTATTTTATTATTTTACATTTACATTTTTTTTCCTGGGGACCCTGTGACACCCCATTGAAGAGCCGTAGGCTGGATCTCTTAAGATCTCACTGTTGGGTTTGTAAGGCCATGTTACTCCTAAATTTCTATCTTGTTCAAAGAGAAGATATAAAACAAAGTTCTAAGCTAATCGACCTTAGTGTTCTCCTTTTTTAAAAAAAATGATCGATAAAGAATCGAATCTTAAACAGAATCGAAAATGGAATTGGAATCGTTAAAATCTTATCAATACCCATCCCTAGTAATAGTCACCTGCACACACAGATATCCCCATAAAATAGCTAAAACTAAAAACAAACTAAAAACTACTTCCAAAAACATTCAGCTTTGATATTAATGAGTTTTTTGGGTTCATTGAGAACATGGTTGTTGTTCAATAATAACATTATTCCTCAAAAATACAACTTGCCTAATAATTCTGCACTCCCTGTAACATTCAACTGAACTGAATGGGAATTGTATTGTTACTGTTATGACTTGTGCAGGTAGCTGGTTGGGAGAGCTGGTCTTAACAGTGATGATGGAGGGGTTCCAGGAATCTAGCTTTAAGTAGCCTGAAGGAGTTCATAAACACAGGTAAAAAAAATTTAAAAAAACACAGAAATGCACACAGCGGAAGACTGAGAAGTGAAGAGCAGAGAGAGAAAAAGATTTTTTGTTTGCACTCTATCATCCAAACAAAAATGTACATGAAATGTGCGAAAAAATTTTAAAAAAGCAACATTTTTCTTTTTATGCCACTTGGCTATACACTGCATAAAATGGCTCTGATTTTTGGATTGGTCCATTCCATATGTGTTAAACATTTATGAGTCTTCTATGAAATAATACAAACATTGTAAAATAAATAACACAAGCAGCAGTACTTTATGTTACACCAGGGTCCAGTGTGGAATAACCACAAATACTTTACACAGAGAATCAACAACAAAAACCACTGGGACTTAGAATTTAGTCTGTATTAAAAGTAGCAATGGTTTTCCTCCAAAGATAGAGAAGAACATGCTGTGTAACTGCATAAATGAGATGAGTTAGAGAAGTGATAAATACTTGATAAGGTCAACTGTATTTGATTAAATAAAATTAAAGATTTAGAACTGTTAATCATGTTAATTTTGTCACACTTTTTATTTACCAACATAATTTCAGTCTTTAAATAAGAATTTTCAGTCACATATTTATATTGTTTTTCCCTGGGCTGCTCCAACAAAACACAGGTCCGCTGTGTTAAATCCAAGCCAGCAGTGACAGACATAAGAAACTGTAAATGTAAACTTTTGCAGACTTAAGAAACTTACCACTGTTTGTTAGAAAATGTATTCTAGTGTCTCGTTTTTATTTGTCTAATGTGAAGCACGGATTCATCTCTTTTTAAACTGACATATACCAAATGAGCAAAACATTTTATTTTGTGTTTAGAAAGGAAGAACACAAGGAACATAAGTGAGAAGGGATGACTGATCTGGCACAAACTGACTAGAATTCCTTACCTGTTTTCTGACGAGACATTAGCATTCCGATTTTGTTTCAAGAGGGAGGAGAGTACGGTGAAGCCTGCAGAGCATGAAGTTCTTTTGCCTTGCCAGCTCCCCCACATTTTTGAAAACTTTCCTCTCCTGGATCCTCCGGAGATGTAATTACTGTGCAGTCAACTTGTAAGACCCATAGTCCCGGGGAATGTATCTCCCTTATCGACTATTCTTGGCTGTTATTTTTAACATCTCACATCAAAAATTCACAGTTTTGCAGGTTTCCTTTGCTAAAGTGTATCATGTGCTCTCACAAACAGGAGAAAAAGACAATGAAAGGTTTTGGAGGCATTTGATGATTTTCTCTTAGACAGGCCTGGGCTGTGACACCCAAAGGGTTACATTATGCCTTGGAATATAATGTAGAATATTGAACAAAGGCAGAAATATTGACCAGTAAGCAATCAAATGCAATGCACAAGGTTTCAGCTTTCATTTTTCAGACAATGAGTGCAGTGTTGACAGAGTCTCTTTAATGACACTATAGTCAATACAGAAATGACTTCCCGGATAATTTGTGCCTTTGCATGGCTCATTGATTCAGTATTGAGTTTCATAATTCTGTAAGCCATATGGCAGTGGAAACTGACTCTTTAGCAGAGTAAATATAAAGGAAACCATGGTCTAGTCTCACTACTGTTATTCCGACTATTAAAACTATGCTTCATTCTGCTTCAAAACTAAGAGCAAAAATGTAACTATTGCTAAAGAGTGCAATAAATGTGCAGATTTGTGTGCATTTTTGTATGTTGTCAGTCAGTGGGTTTCACATGCATTGCAAGAGAGCATTCAAGGCAAACCATTTTTCCCTGTTATGATATGTAATCCCTTTTTATAAATTAAAGAAACACTCCTTGTGCATATTGAAGTTTAAACCGGCTTTATGGGAAATTTGTAGAGACATGGCAAACCTTCAAATCTTCCATCACTGAGGCCTTACCTCCAGTGGGCACTCTGACGAAACAAACATCTATAATATCAAATCTTTTTTGTCCCTATGGAGGCTACCGCATACTTGAGGAATTCTGGGCATTGCATTATGCTGATAAGAATGTGAACTGTGCCACCTAACAGCTCCAGTACATGTTTTATTAATAAAGTATGCAAAATGGAACCATCCAAAACTGCAAAAATCAGGTCCTGCAAAAGCAGGCACTCATTTAGCGTCACTTTATGTGACAAAGATATAAGGAACACTCTGTTTTTTGTGGGGTTCAATTGAAATGTAGCATTCAGAAATGCAGAATTTAGACAAAAGATGCTCTTTTAATCCCGGACGTCATCAGAATATATCGAGGTTCATTTCATTTTGAATGCAGAAGGAGAGAATCTGAAGATGTGTCCCTGAGACAAGTACAAGTACACACACACAGACACACACTGCATTGCACTTGGCTTTCTGTATGTTCCTTGATCTTGCAGCTTACATAATATAATTAAGCATGTTAAGCTGGCTTCATTGACGCAAGCATTGAACGCAGCAGTGTCATGGAGGGGAAAATCCCATCAGAGTCCCCCTCCTTCACAGCCCCTCAACCAACACACTCCCCCATTTGCGTCCTCAGCATATGTGGATTGATAAGAGACCCCAAAAAAAGTATTTCCCGCATCGCTGTGCCAGGGACTGCTAGGAGCAATTGGTTTGTTCCACAGCTCTCCGCTCTTGTTGGCCTGCCAGCCTCACATCCTACCGGCTGCTACAAAAGGAAAAAAAAAGCTGCGAGGAGGTTGCCTCCCAGATATCATTCACAGGCAAAACGGGACAGTAGTTAAAACAAAGTAAATACACAGACTGTGGGATCCATTCCATTTGATTATCGTGCCATTTGAATTATTTAACACAAATGTGGAATTACTGGTGTTTGTGGGTGGAGGCGGACTATCAGGGATAAATGAAGGGAGATGAGGAAAAAATATAACTGTGCAAATCAAACCCTGAGTGTTGAATTTAAAAAATGAAATGCATTATTCATGACTAATCACTTCTGGCAGTGATTGCGTGAACGCAAATTGCAAGAAGTAAGGAACTGACAAACTCACAACAAACAGAAGACAGTTAAGATGTAAATACATCTATTAAACCACCAACATACATGAGGTAAAGAGGGCATAATCACAGGTATACCGGCTTGACTTATGCTTTGCTGACACTCAGAAATGGTCTGTCAGATCTGCACAATGAGCATGCTTTCATAACCTTGATTCAAGTTAAGAAATCGATTTTGGTTTGTGTAAAATATCTTTTTAATTATTATTTTTAATTAAAGCTGTGCAAATTAATAACTTTAAAACAACAACGGCTTGTATGGAAGGTATACTGGGGCAAAATCTTCTTTTCCATCAAAAGAACATGGCAGCATGGCTTAGCTTTGTAAAGTTACATCTGAACTAAACTTGTGTTCTTTGAATAGACATAGATATACATCAGCATAAACACCTGATGTCAGGTGTGATGATTTGGGCTTGTTTTGCAGCCACAGGGCCTGGGCACCTGAGTGGACATGAAGTCCTCTTCACACCAAACATTACTAGAGTCAAATGTGAGGCCATCTGTCTGGCAGTTACTGTAAAGCTTGGCTGATCCTCTGGAGATGTAATTGAACAAAAGGACAATGCTTCCAAGAACACAGCAAATCTACAACAGAATGGCTGAAAGAGAAAAGAATCAAGGAGTTGTAATTGCTAAGTCAAACCTCAGTCCAATTGGGATGCTGCGGTGAGACCTTACAAAAGTATTATGTACATAAAGAAATGCCCTAAAACGTCAATGAACTGAAGTTTCCTCCACAATGATGTGAGAGACTGATACCGAAAAAACATTTACTTCAAGTTACCACTGCTAAAAATGGTTTGTACGATACAATCATGGGTTGTATTGAGTTTGTCACAGCACTGCACAGAGTCCTCTGCATATGCATGACTACATATTCAGAATCAGTCCTCAACATGATAACTATCCTGTAATATTGGTTTGGGAGGCACTGATGTTTATAAAAGTAATGTAGGGGAAAATGGATGCTGTGTAAATGCAAATCAAATTTGATGCCAGCAACAAGTCTCAACAGAGTTGGGACAGAGGAATGTTTACCTCAGTATAACACTCTCTCTTTTTGAGCCAACAGTCTTTACAGACTCAGGGAATCAGGAAAAAGATAAGACAGTTCTTGGACCATTGGGAGAGGAATGTTGTCTCATTCCTGACTGATATAGAATTCTAGCTGTTCAACAGTCCTGGTTCTTTTCATTTCGTGATATGTATCAAATATTTCCAACTGGTGACGGGTCTTAACTGCAGGCAGGTCACTTCAGCACCCAGACTCATCTAGAATAAAGCCATGCTGTTATAACAGAAGCAGTGGAGTGCAGCATTGTCTTGCTGAGACATGCAATGCAAGCCCTTCCCTGATAAACATGTAACCTGAATGGAAACATATGTTGCTCTAAAACCTGTATAAATCTTTTAGCATTCCCAGCTACAGTTACACAAACACTGCATCTGTATACCAGGAGAGATGTATGCTTCTGAACTTTGCACTGATAACAAGCCAAAAGAACCCTCTCGTCCTTAGTCTGCTGTGTTTTTCAAAAAGAATTTCAAATTTCAGTTTTTCTGATGGTTTTCAACTTTCCCTCGCTCCTTTTGAAATGAACTTTGGCCCAGAGAAGATAGCAGTGTTTTTAGATCGTGTTCACACATAGCTTTTTCTTCGGATGGTAGAGCTTTAACCTGCTTTTGTGGATGGCTTTTGTGTTCATGAGCCAATGTAGTGATTTCCATGACAGAATCATGTCTGTTTCTAATTCAGTGCTGCCCGAGGGCCTGACAGTCTTTTCGGCTTTGACCTTTGCATACAGATTTCTCCATAATGATATTTCTTCAATTGTTTCCTTTTAGTACCACTTACTCTTTCAGACTTTTGTTGCTCAAAACACAACTTTTGGGGATATATTTCTGTGATCAAAGTCAAAATAAGCTAATATTTTTCTAAAATTAGTAAATTTTCTCAGTCCTAAGATTTGATATTTTTTTGTATTCTAATCTGAATAAAAAACTGGCTTATAATTTGAAAATAATTTAATTCTATTTTATTTATATTGACACAAGGTCCTACCTTTTTCACAATTGGGTTTGTACAAATTAAATTAAAAAAGCAGCACTGTACAGAGATATGTTTTTCCCATTTCAAACATCAACCCTAACATTGCATCACATATGTCCAAACTCCTTGTTACACTCATGGAAAACTCATTCTGAGACCTGGAAGATGAAAGTTTAAAGATTAATCTTCAAGTTGTAGTACAATGGATCCTAAAATTAAATGCTTATACACTTGTCTTATGTCTTGATTGGAGGGGTGCATGAGCCCTGAGGGGGGACACGCAGACCTATTCTGAGCTGTGAAGATGCAGAGCTGTGTGAATGTGTGAATGATGCTGTCACATGTCAGGGAAAATGAAATCAAATGAAGTTAAATGAGGGAAAAGAGCTCTACTATATGATTTTGTCATGAAAAGGTATTACTTTTGAAGTTTTTATTAATAATTATCTCCATCAGAATACTGTCTTTGTGGAGGTGCTTTCAGACCTTTTCTCTCATGTACAAAGACTGATACCTTAACAAGCATGTTTTTCATGTAAAGCCCCCACTGGAAATCCATTTTACCCAGTTAAAAAGGTGATTATCTTCAAATGTCAGTTAAACAACAGAGGAGTCCAAATCACCGAACCAATTCATCAAGCGAATTACACTGCAGTAATAGAACCATATCGAATGTGACCCGACTGACAAATACATGAAGCCATGATTGGTTTTTAAAGGTGCAGTGTGTAAAATCTCATCGCTAGATGATAGTAGATTGCAGATAGCAGAATCATGTTTCCTCAGCCCACCCAAGTCAAGTGCACAATCCTAGTTACAGTTTATCCAGTAGGACAAACAACTCTGGCTATTCTTTATTTGTGGTTAGTGTGGTGCCAGTTTGCTGTTTACCTCAACTGTCAATATACTGGATGTCCATGTCTATTTACACTGGAGGAGGCCATTAAACCTTGTGAAAGGAGTCCAATAAAAGTTGATGTGTCAGTGAAGTTCACTTCTATCCGATGACAGTGATACTGAGATGAGTTGTTGAGAATATCCTGACATTTTTTGTCAGTAAGGGATGCTTCTTTTGCCACCGTTAGCTGCTGTTAGCCAGGATTAGTGAAACTATCTTACAAGTTCAGAGTCAGACCCAAATAAACCCGAGTAAACTTTCATATGGTGTGAGGACACTGTTAAGACACTCAAGCCTAACTTTAGCTGATATATGTCTTGATGCATGCTCAATCATCGAGGTAAAGAAATCCCAAAAAGTTGATTTCATTCATCTGGATGATTGAGTAAAAGGGTATCCCAGGTATCCCAGAACCGACATTAACAACGTGACAACAAGAACTAACTGACAGGGACTAAAATACACTGGCAGGCACATGAGGAAACGAGGAACAGGTGGGCACACAGCTGGGAATCATGGACATAACGAGACACAGACCTACAAAGTAAAACAGGAAACACACAGACTATTTTGCAACACAAACGCGGGGACCTGAACGGAGCACAGAGGGAAGACACAGGTAGGGATAATAAACACGACGACCAAACCCAAAGAACTAATTCAAAATCAGAATAAGCTAGAAAATGATAATAATAAACTTAAAGCGCTGGGTCACCGACCCAGGACCATGACAATCTCTAATTTTCTCCGTGGCTTTTAAACCCCAAAACACGCTGCACCAAAACTTAGTCCACCCCAAGGATCAGTTTCTCCCACTGAAAACGCTCGGTCCAGATAACCAGAATCAACCTTTTGGGGTTTATCTTATATAGTGTTAGCTTATTGTTGCAATTAATGTGTATAATGTGTGTGTGTGTGTGTTAGTCCCCATAGGGAAATTGCTGCTCTGCATTTAACCCATTCACCCAGTGAAGCAGTGGGCAGCCACCAATGCAGCGCCCGGGGAGCAGTGTGTAGGGACGGTACCTTGGTCAGGGGTACCTCAGGGTAGCTGTTCAGTGGAGTCGAACCCCCGACCTTCCGATCATGGGGCCACCACTCTACCTACTGAGCTATCCCTAATTGTAACAATATCAGAAATAAATAAGCATGTTTATGCATTTTGTGTAGTGTTAGAGATCTGTGATGGTCCTCAAGGTGAGGAGGAAGAGATGAAGAAAGAAAGGAGAGAAGAGAGGGGAGTGATGAAGGAGGAAAAGACATAATGAGAAAGTGATGATTAAAATATACATGTACAACTGTTAAACTGTATAATATAGCTTTTAAAAGTATTGTGGCCCTGAGTGGTCAAACAGACTGTAACTTCAGAAAACACAAGCATATAGAAAACCCTGCAGAAAAAAATCACGAAAAAAATGGAAGGGTCATAAAATTCATGTAATGCAATGACTGCATGTCTGCTATTAGCTGTTAACTGTTAGCTTTTCACTTCTGCAGCTGTTCTGTTACGTTATTGTTCCCAGAAACAGTCCCGTTATTTTTTTTCATACATTTTTTTACAGACAAAAGCCAACAAAAAAACCTATTTCCTTTGTGTTTTATTCAACTTAATTTGTGTTTTGCGTGCTTTTGCAGCATTTCTTTTTACGCTGGAGTGCTTTTGACCTCCCAAAGCCAGCATATAGAGCTATTTGTGATTTTTAAATTAAAAGTAAGTTATAAGGTGTATTACACATGTGGCCATTCTCTAGCCACATAGATAAAATGCAAGTAGATTGAATTGCAATGCCCATCTTAGCCACTGTATTCAAAGTAGTGGGGCAACATACAAACTGCCGCCCTCTCCTATGTAATTTATAGTCAATTAATTATATATAAGTATCTAATAGTTTATTGGGAGATGTAATTACACGCCAATCATACCAATGAGTGGAAAAGTTTTTTTTTTCTATTAAATAACTTAGTTGTGGGAGTAAAATGACTTACTGTACCTTTCAATAATCCATCCTCTACTCTGTCCTTGTTTTAACATGTCACTTCTATGTGAGCCAGTGGTGCACCAGAAACAAGCATTTTCATAAGGATATTAAATTGCATTAATCATTCAGGAAGCAGAAATATTTTCTTTGATTTATGGCGAGTGGGTTTTAGGTTAAAGATGGCGTGATTGTTCCATCAGCAAACAATTCAATCACTCAATGGCGCTTTCTTGTAGAGGGCACAGGGGATAAGGAGCAAAGATGAGGGGGTGCGTGGAGTAGTGGGGGGTTGAATAATTAACAGAGCTTTAGGCGAGGGATTTGCATACTCATACTTTAGAGGCTGTCCGTGTGAGAGAAACGACCAACTCATTCCTCATTCATGGAAATGATCCGCTTCCTCCCCAGTCATATGGCTCCAGTCTAAAAATACTCCAGAGGTCATTTACCAGGCTTATCACAATCAATATTTCTTCCGTACCTCCCCCCTACACAGCTGCTCCCAGGTGGGATGCTGGTGTGCTCAGAAAACCTATGCAGCACTGAGGGGGTCCAGTTGCTGCGTTAATATGCTGCATGAGGGTCAGATCTAAACTTCCAGGAAACCAGCTGATGATGGGAGATAAAAGTAAGATGTATTGTAAATTTAAGCCTGAGTCTACCGGCATGTGCACTTTTCTATATGAGATGTGCAGGAGTGCTCCAATCCTGGAGGGATTCATTTGTGTGCAGGTGGTTGTTCTGGTAATTGGCATGTTTGCAATGGAAACCACACAGAGATAATTGTCCTAGCTTATGTTTCCCAACATGATGCTGCACGTTGTGTTCCACTCAGTGGTTGTATGCATTTGCAATGCACTAAGCGTCAGAAGAGAATAATTGTCAGAGATCAGGGTCACTCTGGAAACAGTGGGGAGGCCGGTGTGCTAGTACCAAGTCTAATGTATTCTGTGGCTGGCACATAGTGCACACAAAGCTCTGCTGAAAAATCCAACTGATTGCCCTAGTCTAATGAGTAAAAATGTTATGGAGGTAGTGTAGATACAACATTTTACTTTGTTTGTTTACAAGGTCTATCAAAAGAAGAGCACTCATGGGGGAATTAATGTTTTGTATCGCTATGGCTCAGAGGTTTGTTCTGTGGATTATAATAATGGAGCTACATCACAGAGAAGGGTTGTTTGGATTTTTTTCTAAATGCATTTTGGATTTTCCTGTGCACTCCTGGTTTTCCATATGGTCAGTTGTGTTCAGACCTTTGCTTTCACTCATCATGAATACAAATGTCATTGTCATCTGGGGATTTTAATGACATGTAGAAGAGTTTCGCTGGTATACTTTTGACCCTCTGTGGATTAGAGAAAATCCAAAATAGATCAAAAAATTGTGGACCCAATTCTTGTGTTTTAAATTCATCAAAGATATATGTAGTTCAAAGAAAAAATCATTAAAAGCCCAAAATTACCATGACATTCATCCCCATGATGAGTGTATATTGTGTAAACGTCTGACCATCGCTGCAGTTCCTGTTCCTCACAACATGGAGGCAGCTCAATCAAAATTTTTTCTCCTTCAACACACTTCAAGAGGAAATTGATTGTTCTGTCATGTATACCACAATCTAATGGCACCCAACAGACCCTGTAATCAAGTGAGATACGTGACATTCCAGAGTAATGCAAGTTCTGTCATATTAATTTCTGAAAAGAAAATATCACCGTAAAAAAAAAAGATACTGGAATTCTAGCCCTTTCTTCTTCAAGGAAAGGGCTACTTTGAGGAAACATCTGAGAAATTCATTATAAAAAAGCATCAAAGGTAGAAATGTTGAATTGAGGAGGAGATAAAGTGTTTTAATTCAACAGTTTGTCTAAAAATGAAAAACAGCATAAAAAGCATAGATTTCTGTGTAGACTGACAAAGAAATGTCCTCACACAGTATTTTGACTGGGTTTACAAGTAAAAGGTTGTTGCTCATAAATCTCAACCATCATAAAACTGCATAAATGCACGTAAGCCAGTATTTCAACTCCCATCTTTTGACTTAAATGGAAGCGGACACTCCCTTTGTCTCACCATTTGCATGTGTAATTGATGTTATTGCGCTATTAGTTACTAAAATCTGACAGTGAGACAAGTCGATATGAACAGAAAGAAAATCGGGTGATCAAGGAGCTTGAATAACAAATAGATTAGAAATGACTTAAAACTAAGAAGAAAATAAATAAATAAAACCTCATTGGTTCACACCGAGAAAGCAGATCATTTCTCACGGTGCTGCAATAACACCCACAATTATCAAATAACAACAACAACAAGAGACTCAATAAGATTTAGTACACACTAAATGATTTTGAATGAAATTTCTAAATGACAAACGGTGCAAATTAACATAGATTAAGAATGTTGGCAAATGAATAAGAAATTCAAGCTCAATTTAAGCTTAATACCAGTTTAATGTAGGGAAAGATGTACACAGGAGTTTATACACTCACTCATCTGACTTATACACCTCGAATTTAGAGTAGTTTTAAAATAGCAAAAGATTAATTTGAAGTATTCTCTAATTTCAAAATAACCAAATTCAAACTGGAAAAATACAGGACATATTTTTACCTGTGATTCCCACCCATCTTCTCAGAGACTCACCTTTTACTCTCCTTGCTCATTCTCATATCCATCTGTCAAGTTGGTGACATTTAACCTGTGACCTGCTACTTGTGGGGTGTGTTTGCTGGACTCCTGAAACTATAAATATTGCATTAACAACAATATTGTTTTTTATTAAGTTGTTTTCTGTCTAGCCAAGGTCATGTTGAAAGATGAATTTTTAATAACTTCTGTTATTACAAATGTCAATCTGATTTTTAAGGATGTGTTGTTACTTCTTAAACCGAACCAATGCATTTATTTACATTGCAACTCTCTCCAAGATGCTTTGCTTGCATGTATGACCTGCATTAAAAGAAATTAAGTGTAGCCCGTGTGTAATATACTTCATCTAAGTTCTGTGCACACATTGGGTTTTATTAAATTACTGTCTGTGCACATTATTATTTATGATCTTTTTTCACATGTTTAAAAATCATGCAATTTACTGAAAGAAATGTCCTCATTTTCATATACAGTCTTACCTTATACTCAGATTTCTTTTAAGAGCCAACAAAGTGGCCCGTTGGGTGTCTCCTCCACGCCAGTGTGAGTACAAGTGATCTCATTTAGGCCATTTCCCTAGAGAGGCTACGCAAACGCTAATGGTCGACTTAGCATTAATGGTAAGTGAAATGTCTGCCGTTGTGACAGACAATCCCCCGGAGAGCAGCATTACCTTATGCTGTCTATTTTGCTGCATGCGCACCTCTAAAGCCCACTGCTCTTTCTGATTTATTCTTGGAAGTATATTTACAGGTCACATTACTCTTCTGTTATTGTTCTTAAATTAATTTCACATATGTGTGCATAATTCAAATGATTTTTGAAGGACAGTATTATATTTCTTATTCCCTCCTCAAAGTACATATTTGGTCTGGTATACGATGTCATTCTTACTCAGTGTTAAGTGCAAATAGCTGACATAATGGGCTTGCTAGCACCTGATTATCCAGGAGGATAATAGCAGTCAGTTAACATGCCTGCCCATAGTGGTGAACATAAAAGAACGAAGTTTGCAATAGGTCTCAGCAAAAGATAAATATTTGATGGAGATTTAATAAAAGGCTTAACAAGCTGAATAATTTAGGAGACAAGTCTCAAGTGAACTGCACCCAGAGCTAAACGGGCATATGGTTAATTATTTAACTACCCGTTTTTAGTCCTTCAGAAAAAACTCATGAAGCTAACAAGTTGGATGACCTCCGCACTCTCCTCTGAAGTGGAAGATATTGATTCGGAATTTTTTAAAAGTGACATATTGATTTAATATTTTTATTTTATTTTTTTCTGAAACAGAAAATTAAAAGAACACAGTGTCAAAAGGTTAAATCCCAGTAGGGCATTGCAATATAATAATAACATAAGGACTAAACCACTTTAAGTCGATTTTGAACTTGACACTTGGCTTTAAAAGACATATTGATCCTTGGCATTTGATGTACCTTTTCTGAGAACTGTCAGTGGCCCTTTGAGATTATAACAGCCAAAAGCCTCAAGTGTCTTTACAAGTCAACAGGAGGGGCACATTTCTCTTAACATTTCTGTAATGAAGACGACCCTGATGAAGGTCACAAGCCAAAACGAGCTGGTCCACTAATAAAGTTGTTCCTTCAAGTGTCGCTGGAGTCTTCACATAACCTGTTAACATTTCCTTATCTTTACTCAACAGTGTTTCTGAGAAACAGTCATCAGCACCTAGGGTGACCGTTCCACTAGCACTGGTGACAACACGACCACTTTTCCTCAGCAATCTCCACAAGTGGGCTAGATAAAGCCAGGCAGTTTCTTAAAAATGAAGTGGACCAGGGCTACACATTGGCTGTATCCCAATTCAGGGCCTGCAGCCTTAAAGTACGCAGTCTCAACAATCCTCAAGGGCCGCGTACTTAAAGACCGCTAAGGCCGGAAGTGCGAGGCTTGTGAAATGGGACGGTCTAGCCTCCGTTGCGCTGCCCAGGTTGCCTAGCAACCATGATACTAACAGCTGGAAACGTTTCATACAGCTTTGTTTGACAGAAATGAAGGAGAAAATCTTTTGTTCATTTGTTTGTTTCTACATGAGCTTTGATCATTCTCTGTAAGATTAAGCTCAGCTATTGAACGGCGTATATTTTAAAGTAAAGGCTTTAAAACCAAGTTAGTACAAACGTCACTAATGTCACATAACTTTGCCGACATGTGGCCAACAGTAATGTTTTAATGTTCTTCGTTATTAATCATTTGCACATAAATAAGTGACATAATATTCAGTACTTACTTAAAGTTTACTCTTCGGGCGCCCCTCATCCGCCGTTTTTTTCGGCAAAATTATCCACACCCACCGCCGCGCTATGCATTCTGGGATATATTGGGCCATGAAGTCTACACCGCCACGTCCTTAAAATTCAGGGAAATGAAGGACTCATTTGAGGGCCGCATTTCAAGCAGCCTTCGAATTGGGACAGCCTTCGTCACGTCGCTGTGACGTATTCGGCCTTAAAATGCGGCCTTTAAGGCTGCAGATGCTGAATTGGGATACAGACATTGTCATGTGCCGTGGGAGTGTCTGGGGGTTTTCCTGTTTGTGTGAGAGAAGTTCCAGGGTCCGTCCTCTGGGGCGGAGTTTCCGGCACCTCACCTGCTCCTCATTCCAGGGCAATCAACGGGAGGGTTTTTAAACCAGCACCGCTTGCCACGCTCCACCAGTTTGTCCTGCTACCATTAATGGTAAGGTGGCCTCCTTGTGTTCAGCTTCATGCTCGTCTGACTCTCTTAGACCCTCCTCTGGACCCCCTGGAACCACTGCTCGCCTCCCCACATGAAACTCTCACAGACATCCCCTCTAGGACTACTCAGTCCCGACCTGCACACCCCACTGTAGTGCGTACTCACCTCTAGGCATTCTCTCAACTACCTGCCCAGCAACCTTTCTCTCTTCTGTTACAGAGCTCCCCGTTGCGTCGCTCTCCTTGTGTCCAAACATTCTCCGTCTATGACCTTCTAGGTCCCCTGTTAATGTTTTCAGTTTCAAGTCATATTCGAGTTTTGAGTTCATTTTTTTGTAAATAACCTTGTAAATAGTTCAACACATGTATTAAGTCTTCTTTTGGGTCCAAACAACCCTCCAGGTTTTGACATACATAGAGAAGCCCTAAGAAGTCTTCATGCTAATGCATAGCAGACTACAATACAGTAATAAATAATTTAGTTAACTCTAGAAAGTAAAAGTGGTTTTCCTTCCCTCAGAAATAAAATGTGTGACATATTTGAGTGTGTATATAGAGTGTATTTAAATTATTAAATAAAAAGATTACTGTAATCACAGGTGGTGTCGTCTATGTAGAACACAGGAAATAAAAATAAAATAAAATGTGGAAGGATATCTAACAATATGATTACGATACAGCACGTTCACCTTAAATAAATATGGATGTATTTTGGGTCCTTTCTGGCTGGGTAATTCTAAAAGAAAATGTTTTTGACTATACTTGGTGCGCAAACATTTTATGTGACAATGCCACAAGAGAGAAAAAGAGGAAGCAGAGAGGCAGTGATCACTGGTTGTCACATTTGTCATCTGGAAGTTTCCAGCAAGATTCAGAAATGGCAAAAGTAAACAAATCCATCACTTAAGTAAAAGTGCAGATACTTGTATCAAAAAATACTTAGGTAAAAGTTGAAGTACTGAAAGCTGGATAAAAGCAGACTTCTGTAAGTGAATCTATCAGCACCGTCATTAAGTTCAAATTGATGTCTGCTACCCCTGATATAAACTAGCACTGACCATGAACTCCATAGTTACTCTGTAGCAGTCCAAAACCAGTGCAATATTATAAACCTCACCACAGTACTTAGAACTAATCAGTTTATCGAGCACTAAACTGCAGCTGCATTTGAAATTACCTGCCATTTTCAAACCTTTTCACATACTTTATACATGCTTGATCCTTTTCTGTAGCGCTAGATAGGTTCTAAAGTACTGAGACCACAACTTAAGGACAAAAACATCTTTTGGATCATTTTAGTAGATAGTACATTAGAATCAAATATATGTTTTTGACTACTTATTCCCATCATGTTCGTTTAGGACTGTTACACCAACTTGACTGTCTTAAATTTGTATTCCCTCCATTTAGGTTCAAATCAGTTTGATGTTTAAAGGTTTGCAGAGATTAAGGAGGTCCTCGAAGTATTCCTTCCACCGCC